>NW_028134645.1:0-83095 GCF_964662115.1 Mustela nivalis | reverse complement strand
CACTAGGAGACAATTGGAATGCGAGTTCGTTGCCCAGGTATCCATGTTAGAACTCTGCTCTGGAGAAATTCCTAATGGGGTGTCCTTGATCCATTCAACAGGTCTCAACTGTCCTGCAGAAGGAATCCTTGTGGTTTGCAGCATCACACACTCGCACCGTGGGAAAACCTCCATGGCCTCGTGATGCCTCCACCTTCAGGTAGAGGACATCATGGACAGAAACTCCCGTCTGATCCTCGCCCTGACCTCAGATGCATGAGATCTCAATTCAGCTCTGCAGAGTGTGCCTGCCTTGCCCTCGCCCCCAAACCTAAGCCATCTCACACTCCTGGCCCACAAGCCTTCCACTTTGGGAATTCTGGAGACAAAATGCAGCACTCTGCCTGCCCTCCAGAAGAGAGACTTTGCCCTAGGGGTCTACCCAGAAATATCAAATGAGGATCAACCTGCAATTCTCTAGACTGTACCCCAATTATACAGTCTAGCCTGGGCACTAATGCCCTGTCTGACACAGCCTGACCCCAGACCTCGTGACCGACACCCAGACACCTGGCCTCACACTGAACACATCGAACATGCCATGGCCTTAGGTCATCATCTCTTCCCAACCTTGGTCTTCAGGCTTCAGAACCTAGACATTATCTCCACTCACAACTAAGTGATGTACGTGATGCAGAAATCAGAACTTCATTTTCCCCATGACCAGAAACCTTGTGGTTGGCATGTTGTCCAACGTTCAGTATATGAGAACCCAGCATGGTCAATGAGGCCTCAGACATGCTTGGGGGCTGCGATGGGCACAAACACACATTAGGATCCTAAGCATGAACCCTGGCCTCAAGTAAAGTCTCTCCGGGGCTCGACCAAGAGCCTGCATATGGGACTTGCCATGCCCCTAATCCCCCAATCCTAGCCAGAGCTTGAGAAGTCTAGTCATCCTTATTCAGAGCTCTTTTCTGGAATCCCTCTTTGGTGGGACACATAAGGTAAAAAAAAAAAAAAAAACAAGATAAAGAAAAAAAAAAAAGTAAGGACTCCTACCATCCAAAGAATGACCCCAAACACTTGGAATCTGGCCAAATCCACAGAGAGAAATACTCGTCCATGGTCGATGAGGCCAGCCTGACATTCCACGGCCACCATTGACACAAAATCCGGAGACAAAAACCTGAAAAAGCGCCACACACTTGCCCTTTGTTCAGAGCCCCCAAATTTCTCAAGGTCTGTAGATCGGGCCTGCCATACCTATGTCGCCAAACCTAAGCCGAGTTTGTGTTTTCAGACTTCTGTCTCCATTGTCCTCACCCACACATTCTAAAGGCTGGGCCCCATGGAGCCACACCTCAGGACTGTGCCTGCCCTCTCCAAGGGAATTCTGCTCATTCATGTGGCACAACCTGACAGATTAGGAGAATCATCCAAAATCTCTGAGGCCATCCCAATAGTGTAGGATGTCCTGGACATACAGGGACCCTCTGGCACAAGCTGAGCCACTACCTCCAATTAGAACCTTAGACAGATATCCATAGAAAAGAATATTGAACAAGACAGGCACCTAGGCCCTAATTGGATCCATTGCTTTTGTTTTCAGGCATCTCTCCTCAGAGGCCTGGATTCCAATACCAGCATAAGGGGTTTTCCAGAGCTACCTATCAGAAAAAATCTCGTCTCCACATGGGAATCTTGCTCTATGGAGCTGTGTCATAACCTCCAGTTAGGAGAAAACTTCAGGTCACTGGAGCCACTGCCCCATTTGAATATCTCCATGGACACAATCCCAAATTATGACCCATCCTCAGGAGAGTCCATTTCAACTAAACCCCCTCGGTTGCTACTCCAGAGCCAGCAGATTGAACCTGCCTTGTCGCTAGGAGACAATTGAAATGCGAGTTGGGCTCTTCAGGCATCCATCCTTAGAACCCTGCTCTTGCGTCGTTCCTTATGGGACATCCTTGAGCCACCCAACAGGTCTCGACTGTCCCACAGGAGTCCTTGTGCATGGACCACCTAACAACTCATATCATGGAAAGCTTCCAAGGTCACATGATGCCCCCAATCTTCATGAAGGCAGATCATGGAAAGAAACTCCAACCTGAGCCAACAGCTGATCTTCGCCTTGACTTCAGATGCACGAGATCTTGATTCAGCTCTTCAGAGTGTACCTGCTGTGCCGTCACCCCAAAACCTAAGCGTAGCTAGGGTTCTCCGACTTCTGTCCTCACTCTCCTGGACCACACGCCCTCTATTTTGGGATTTCCGATTACACAGTGCTGCACTCTGCCTGCCCTCTAGAAGAAAAATATTGCCCTATGGGTCTACCCAGAAACCTCAAATGAGGATAAACCTGCACGTCACTCAACTGTACACCAATTATATAGTCTAGCCTGTGCACTAATGCCCTGTCTGACAGAACCTGAGGCCTGAATTCCCAACCGACACCCAGACAGCTTGCAGTACACTGAGAACATCAGAACCGCCATGGCCTTAGGTCGCCATCTCTTTCCAACTTCGGTTTTCAGGCTACAGAATCCTAGACCTTATCTCTACTCACTTCCCATCGGTGAACGTGATGCAGAAATCAGAACTCCTCCTTCCCTCTCGCCAGAATCTTGTGGTTGGCATCTTGTCCAACGTTCAGTGTAGGACCCCTGTAGGGCCTACAGGGGTAGTAGTAGGGCCCCTGAGGGTAGTGTAGGGTCCCTGAGGCCCTGCCTATGCTTAAGAGCTGCGGTGGGCTCAAACACACATTGGGACCCTCAGGTTGAGCCCTGTCCTCAAGTAAAGCCTCTCAGTGGCTGGACCATGAGCCCGCATATGGGGCCTGCCATGCCCCAAGTCACCCAATCTTAACCAGAGGTAGAGACATCTAGTCACCCCTACTCAGGGCTCTGCTCTGGAATCCCTCTTTGGTGGGACATTTGAGGTAAATAAACACAGAAAGGACTCCTCCCACTCACAGAATGACCCCAATCACTTGGGATTGGGCCATCCCAAGTGATTGGGGTCCAGAGAGAAAGACTCGTCCATGGCCCATGAGGCCAGCCCGACATTCCACGGCCACTATTGACACAAAATCCAGAGACATAAGCTTCAGCAAGCGTTCACACTCACCCTTAGGTCATAGCCCAAAAAATTCTCCTCATAGTCTGTAGATTGGGCCTGCCATACCTACGTCCCCAAACCTAAGCCGAGTTTGTGTTTTCAGACTTCTATCCTGACATCCCTGTCCCACACACCCTCCAGACTGAGGCCCCTGGAGCCACACCTCAGGACTGTGCCTGCCCTCTCCAAGGAAATTCTTCCCATTCCATTGGCCACAACCCTACAGATAAGGAGAACCTCCAAAGTCCCAGAGGCCATTCCAATAGTGTAGGCCACCCAGGACAAAGAGGGGCGATCTCTCACAAGCTGAGCAACGACGTCAACTCACCCATAGACAGATAACCCAAGAGAAGAAGATTAAACTGGACTGGCCCCTAGAATGTAATTGGTTCCATTGCTTTTTTTTCTAAGCATCTCTCCTCAGAGGCCTGTTTTCCAATACCAGCATATGGGGGATTCCAGAGATACCAATCAGAACAAATCTTGTCTTCACATGGGAAACTTATCCTTTGGAGCTCTGTAAAAGCCTCCAGTTAGGAGAAACCTTCAGGTAGCCGGAGGAACCGTCCTATTCCAAGGTCTCCATGGACACATACCCGCATTATGACCATTCGGCAGGAGAGTACATTTCAACTCAGCCCCGTCGATTACTCCCCCAGAGGCAGAATATCAAACCTGCCTTGTCGCTAGGAGACAACTGGAATGCAAAGCAGACTCTCTAGGCATCCATCCTTGGAATCCTGCTCTGGCGCCGTTCCATATGGGATGTCCTGGAGCCTTCCAACAGGTCTTGACTGTCCCACAGAAGGAATCCTTGCAGATTGGAGCATCTCACAACTCCTATCGTGGGAAAACCTACATGGCCTCATGAGATGCTCCCCTTTATAAAGGGGCCATCATGGACAGAAACTCCAACCTGAGCCAACTTCTGATGCATTGCTTGGTTTCTAGGTATCTCTCCTCAGAGGCCTGGTTTCCAATATCAGAATATGGGGGTTTTCTAAGGAAACAATCAGAACAGATCTCATCTCCACATGGGAAACTTGCTCTTTGGAGCTGTGTCAATACCTCAGGTTAGGAGGATCCTTCAGGGCGCTGGCACCATGGCCCAATCCCAAGGTCTCCAAGGACACAAACTTACATTATGATCCATTCTCAGGAGAGTCCATTTCAAATCAGCCCCCTCGGCTGCTCACCCAGAGCCAGCAGATCAAACCTTCCTTGTCACTAGGAGACAGTTAGAATGGGAGGCGGGCTGCCCACGCATCCATCCTTAGAACCCTGCTCTGGAGAACTTCTTTATGGGACGTCCTGAATCCAACCAACCTGTCTTGACTGTCTCGCAGAATGAATCCTTGTGGTTTGAAGCATCACACAATAACACTCTGAGAAAACCTCCATTTCCTCATGATGCCCCACACCTTCATAATGGGACATCACGGACAGAAACTCCATCCTAAGCCAAAGTCTGATTCTCGCCCAGAATTCAGTAGCATAAGATCTCGATTCAGCACTTGAGAGTGTGCCTGCTGGGCCCTCAACCTGAAACCTAGCCTAACTTGTGTTCCCAGACTTCCGTCCTCAGAATCCTGGCCACACCCCTCCAGTTTGGAAATTCTGGAGACACAATGCAGCACACTGCCTGGCCTCCAGAAGAAAAATGTTGCCCTATAGGGCTAACCAGAAACGCCAAATGAGTAACAACCTGCATGCCACTCGACCATACCCCAATTATACAGTCTAGCCTGTGCACTAAAGCCCTGTCTGACACAGCCTGAGGGCAGACCTCCAGTCCAACACCCAGACAGTTGGCCGTACACTGAGCATATCAAACCCACAATGGCTTTAGGCCATTATCTCTACCCAACCTCAATTTTCACCTTCAGAACCTAGACCTTATCTCCACTCACTGCTCAGGAGTGAACGTGATGCAAGAATCAGAACTTCTCCTTCGCCTTGGCAAGAAACCTAGTGGTTGGCATGTTGTCCAATGTTCATTGTAGGAGAAAGCAGCATGGACTATGAGGCCCCACCTATCCCTGAGGGCCACAATGTGCACAAACACACATTGTGACACTCAGCGTGAGCCCTATCCTCATGTAAAGCCTCTTAGTGACTGGAACAACAGCCCACATATGGGGCTTGCCAAGCCCCTAGTCCCCCAATCTCAACCAGAGTTCGAGATGTCTAGTCACCCCTACTCAGGGCTCTACTCGGGAATCCCTCTTTGGTGGGACACCTGAGGTAAAAAAAAAAAAATACAGAAAGGACTATTCCCATTCACAGAATGATCCCAACCACTTGGGATCAGGCCAAATCACCAGAGAAAGAATTGTCCATGGCCCTTGAGGACACCCCGACATTCCACGGCCACCATTGACACAAAATCCAGAGACAAAACCCTGAGCAAGCGCCACATACTCGCCCTTTGTTCATAGCCCGGAAAATTCTCACGGTCTGTAGATCCAGCCTTCATACATACATCCCCAAACCTAAGCTGAGTTTGTGTTTTCAGACTTCTGTCCCCACAGTCCTGGCCCACACACCATCCAAGCTGGGGCCCCTGGAGCCACACCTCAGGACTGTGGCTTCCCTCTCCAGGGGAATTCTGCTATTTCCATTGGCCACAACCCTATAGATTAGGAGAATCCGCCAAACTCCCACAGGCCATCTGAATTGTGTTGGCTGCCCAGGACAAACAGGGATGATCTTTCATAAGTTAGGAAACCACCTCCACTCAGACCCAGAGACAGATATCCCCATAGAATAAGATTGAACTGGAAGGGCACTTAGGCCCTAATCAGATCCATTGCTTTTGATTCCAGTCATCTCTCCTCAGAGGCCTGGTTTCCAATACCAGCATATGGGAGATTCCTTAGGCACTCATCAAAACAATTCTCTTCTCTACATAGGAAACATACTCTTTAGAGCTCCATCAAAACCTCCGGTTATGAACATCCCTCAAGGCCCCGGATCAAGCACCCCATTCCAAGGTATACATGGACACAAATGCACATTATGACCAATCCTCAACTCACCCATTTCAAAACACCCGCCTCGGTTGCTCCCCTAGATCCAGCAGATCGAACTTGCCTTGGCTCTATGAGACACCTGGAATGGGAGGCAGGCTGCCCAGGCATCCATCCTTAGAACCCTGCTCTGGATAACTTCCTTATGGGATGTCCTGGAGCCATCCAACTGGTCTCGACTGTCCCACAGAAGAAATCATTGTGGTTTGGAGCATCTCACAATTCCCATCGTGGGAAAACCTCCATGTCCTCGTGACACCCTCCCCTTCATGAAGGGGCCGTCATGGACAGAAACTCCGACCTAAGCCAACGTCTGATCCTAGCTCTGTCTTCAGGTATACGGGATCTCGAATCATCTCTGCAGAGGGTGCCTGCCTTCCCTTCACCTTGAAATCTAAGTCTGGCTTGTGTTCTCAGAATTTTTTCCTCACACTCCTGGCCCACAAGCCTTCCAGTTTGGGAATGCTGGAAACACTATGTGGCACTGTGTCTTCCCTCCAGAAGAAAAACGTTGCCCTCTGTGGCTAACCAGTAACCACAAATGAGTACCATCCTGCACGAAACTCGACTGCACCCCAATGATACAGTCTAGCCTGGGCACTTATTCCCTGTCTGCCACAGCCTGAGCCTGCACCTCCCAACCCACACTCAACAGCTGGCGGAACACTGAGCACATCGGACACACCATGGCCTTAGGGCTTCATCTCTTCCCAACCTCAGTTTTCAGGCTTCAGAACCTAGACCTTAAATCCAATCACAGACCAGGAGTGAAAGTGTTGCAGAAATTAGAACTCCATCTTCCCCATGGCCAGAAAACTTGTGGTTCCCATACTGTGCAACGTTCAGTGTAGGAGGCACCAGCATGGTACTTTAGGCCACGCCCTGACTTGAAAGGATCCTTGGGCACAAAACCACATTGTGAAACTCAGTGTGAGACCTATCCTTAAGGAAGGCCTCTCAGTGTCTGGACCAAGAGCCCACATATGGGGCTTGCCATGTTCTTAGGTCCCAATGTTAACCAGAGGTCTGGTTGTCCAGTTGCCCCCACCCACGACTCTGCTCTGGAATCCCTCTTTTGGTGGTCCACCTGAGGTAAATAAAAAACAAAAAAGAAAACAAAAAAAAAGTAAACAAAAAAAAACAGAAAGGCCTCCTCCCTTCCCACAGAATGACCCCAAACTTTTAGGATCGGGTCAAATCCCCAGAAAGGGAGCCTCATCGATGGCCCATGAGGACACCCCGACATTCCATGGCAATCGGTGACACATTTCCAGAAAAAAAAAAAAAAAAGCATGAACAAGCACCTCACATTCGCCCTTTGTTCATATCCCGAAGAGGTCTCCTCACGGTCTATAGATCGGGCCGGCCATACCTACATCCCACAACCTAAGTGGAGTTTGTGTTTTCAGACTTTTGTCCAAATAGCCCTGGACCACACACGCTCCACACTTGGGTCTTTGGAGCCACACCTCAGGACTGTGCTTCCCTTTCAAGGGAATTCTTCCCATTCCATTGGCCACAACCTTGCAAATTAGGAAAAACCTCCAAAGTCACCGAGGCCATCCCAATAGTGTAGGCCGCCCAGGACAAACAGATGTGATCTCAAACCAGCTGAGCAACTACCTCCACTCAGACAACAGATGTCCCCAGAGAAGAATATTGAACCGGACAGGCCCCTAGGCCCTAATCAGATCCATTGCTTTGGTTTCCAGGCATCTGTCCTCAGAGGCCTCGTTTCCAATACCAGCATATGGTGGTTTCCTGAGGCACCAATAAGAACAAATCTCGTCTCCCCATGGAAACTTGCTCATTGGAGCTTTGTCATAACCTCTGGTTAGGAGAATCCTTCAGGGCCCTGGTGCCACTGCCCCATACCAAGGTCTCCATGGACTCAAACCAACATTAAGACCATCCTCAGGAAAGTCCACATCAACTCAGCCCCCTCTGTTGCTACCCCAAGCCAGCAGATCAAACGTTTCTTGTTGCTAGGAGACAATTGGAATGTGAGGCTGGCTGCCCAGGCATCCATACTTAGAACCCTGTTCTGGAAAAATACCTTATAAGACGTCCTGGAGCCATCCAACAAATCTTAATTGTCCCACAGAAGGAATCCTTGCGGTTTGGAGCATCTCACAACTCCAATAGTGGGAAAACCCCCATGGCCTCATAATGCCCCCCCTTCCTGAAGGGGCCAACATGGACAGAAACTCAAACCTGAGCCAAAGTCTGAACCTCGACCTGATTTCAGACGCATGAGATCTCAATTCAGCTCTGCAGAGTGTGCCTGCCATGTCCTTTCCCCGAAACCTAAGCCTAGCTTGTGTTCTCAGACTTCCGTCCTCACTCTCCTGGCCCACAAGCCCTCCAGTTTGGGAATTCCGAATCCACAATGCAGCACTCTGCCTGCCCTCCAGAAGAAAAACTTTGCCCTATGCTGCTAATAAGAAACCCCAAATGATTTTCTAATGCATGCCACTCGATTGTAAAGCAATTATACAGCCCACCCTGTATACTAATGCCCTGTCTGGCACAGCCTGAGACAAGACATCCCAAACGACACCCAGACAGCTGGCCCCAACCTGGACACACAGGACCCGCTATGGCTGTAGGTCGTCATCTCTTCCCAACCTCGGTTTTCAGGCTTCAGAACCTAGACCTTATCTCCAATCACTGCCCAGGGGTGAACGTGATGCAGAAATTAGAATTCCTCCTTCCCCATGGCCAGAAACCTTGTGGTTGGCATGTTGTCCAACGTTCAATGTGAGAAAACCTGCATTGTCCGAAAGGCCATACCAGTGCTTGAGGGCCGCCTAGGGCACAGACATGCATTGTGACCTGCAGCGTGAGTCCCGTATTAAAGTAACGCCTCTCAGTGCCTGGACCAAGATCCTGCATATGGGGCTTGTCATATCCATAGGCCCCCAGGCTTAACCAGAGGGCGAGTATTCCAGTTGTCAGTACCCACTGCTATGCTCTAGAATCCCTCTACTGGGGGGACACATGAAGCAGAAAACAGGACACTTCCCTTCCCACAGAATGACCCCAAACTCTTGGGGGCTGGACAAACTACCAGAGAGGGAGACTGCTACGACCCATGAGGCAACTCCTACATTAAACGGCCATTGTGGACAAAACATCCAGAGACAAAAGCCTGAGCGACTGCCTCCCTCTCACCCTTCTTTCATATCCAGAGGAGCTCCCCTCATGGACTGTAGATCAGGCCTGCCGTAACCTCGGCCCCAAACCTGAGCTGAGTTAGGGTTTTTGGATGTCTGTCTGCACAGCCATGGCCCACACAGCCTCCAGGCTGGGGTCTCTGGAGCCACACCACAGAACTGTGCCTGCTCTCTCCTAAGAAACTGCCCATTCCATTGGCCACAACTCTAGAAAATAGTAGAAACCTCAAGGTCCCCAAGGACATCCCACTACCGCAAGCCGCACTGGACAAATAGGGGCATTATGACACAAGCTGAGCAACTACTACCTCCATGCAGACACACAGACAGATATCCGCAGAGACAGAAGATTGAACCAGACAGGCCCCTAGGCCCTATTATGAACTCTTGCTTTGGTGTCCAGGTATCACTCCTCAGAGGCCTGGGTTCGAAGACCAGCATACGGGGCTTTCCTGAGGCACCAGACAGAAGACCTCTCATCTCCACATGGGAAGCTTCCTTGTTGGAGTTGTGTCAAGCCCTTCGGGTTGGAGAATCCTGCAGAGTCCCTTAGCTACTGCCACATTCCAAGGTCTCCATGGCCACCAACCCACATTATGACTCATCCTCGGCAAAGTCCATTTAAACTCAGGCTTCTGGGTAGCTCACCCAAGAGCCCGCAGATTGAGCGTGCCTTGTCTCCACCAGGCCATGGGAAGGTGAGTTGGCGTTTCTCGGCATCCATGCTTAGGGCCCTGCTCTCGAGTCTTTCTGTATGGGGCATCCTGGAACCATCCAATAGTACTCGACTGTCCTGAAGAAGGAAACTTTGAAGTTTGGAGCAGCTCACAACTCCCAGCGTAGGGAAACCTCCCTGGACTCATGACGCCCCCACCCCCTTCAGGAAGGGGCCGTCATGGAAACAAACTCCAGCTTGAGTCAACATCTGATAATCGCCCGGACCTCACGTGCAGGAGATCTCGATTCAGCCTCTGCAGAGTGGGCCTGCCATGCTCTTGGCTCCAAAACTTGTGCTAGCTTGTGTTTTCAGGCTTCCTTCCTCACAATCCTGGCCACACCCCTCCAGTTTGGCAATTCTGGAGACACAATGCAGCACTCTGCCTGCCCTCCAGAAGAAAAATGTTGCCCTATAGGGCTAACCAGAAACGCCAAATGAGTAACAACCTGCATGCCACTCGACCATACCCCAATTATACAGTCTAGCCTGTGCACTAAAGCCCTGTCTGACACAGCCTGAGGGCAGACCTCCAGTCCAACACCCAGACAGCTGGCCATACACAGAGCATATCACACCCACAATGGCTTTAGGCCATCATCTCTACCCAACCTCAGTTTTCACCTTCAGAACCTAGACCTTATCTCCACTCACTGCTCAGGAGTGAACGTGATGCAAGAATCAGAACTTCTCCTTCGCCTTGGCAAGAAACCTAGTGGTTGGCATGTTGTCCAATGTTCATTGTAGGAGAAAGCTGCATGGACTATGAGGCCCCACCTATCCCTGAGGGCCACAATGTGCACAAACACACATTGTGACCCTCAGCGTGAGCCCTATCCTCATGTAAAGCCTCTTAGTGACTGGAACAACAGCCCCCATATGGGGCTTGCCAAGCCCCTAGTCCCCCAATCTCAACCAGAGTTCGAGATGTCTAGTCACCCCTACTCAGGGCTCTACTCGGGAATCCCTCTTTGGTGGGACACTTGAGGTAAAAAAAAAAAAATACAGAAAGGACTCTTCCCAACCACAGAATGATCCCAACCACTTGGGATCAGGCCAAATCACCAAAGAATTGTCCATGGCCCTTGAGGACACCCCGACATTCCACGGCCACCATTGACACAAAATCCAGAGACAACACCCTGAGCAAGCGCCACATACTCGCCCTTTGTTCATAGCCCGGAAAATTCTCACGGTCTGTAGATCGAGCCTTCATACATACATCCCCAAACCTAAGCTGAGTTTGTGTTTTCAGACACTGTCCCCATAGGCCTGGACCACACACGGTCCACACTTGGGTCCCTGGAGCCACACCTCAGGACTGTGCTTCCCTTTCAAGGGAATTCTTCCCATTCCATTGGCCACAACCTTGCAAATTAGGAAAAACCTCCAAAGTCACCGAGGCCATCCCAATAGTGTAGGCCGCCCAGGACAAACAGGGGTGATCTCAAACCAGCTGAGCAACTACCTCCACTCAGACAACAGATGTCCCCAGAGAAGAATATTGAACCGGACAGGCCCCTAGGCCCTAATCAGATCCATTGCTTTGGTTTCCAGGCATCTGTCCTCAGAGGCCTCGTTTCCAATACCAGCATGTGGTGGTTTCCTGAGGCACCAATAAGAACAAATCTCGTCTCCCCATGGAAAACTTGCTCATTGGAGCTTTGTCATAACTTCTGGTTAGGAGAATCCTTCAGGGCCCTGGTGCCACTGCCCCATACCAAGGTCTCCATGGACTCAAACCAGCATTAAGACCATCCTCAGGAAAGTCCATTTCAACTCAGCCCCCTCTGTTGCTACCCCAAGCCAGCAGATCAAACGTTTCTAGTTGCTAGGAGACAATTGGAATGTGAGGCTGGCTGCCCAGGCATCCATACTTAGAACCCTGTTCTGGAACAATACCTTATAAGACGTCCTGGAGCCATCCAACAAATCTTAATTGTCCCACAGAAGGAATCCTTGCGGTTTGGAGCATCTCACAACTCCAATAGTGGGAAAACCCCCATGGCCTCATAATGCCCCCCCTTCCTGAAGGGGCCAACATGGACAGAAACTCAAACCTGAGCCAAAGTCTGAACCTCGATCTGACCTCAGACGCATGAGATCTCAATTCAGCTCTGCAGAGTGTGCCTGCCATGTCCTTGCCCCGAAACCTAAGCCTAGCTTGTGTTCTCAGACTTCCGTCCTCACTCTCCTGGCCCACAAGCCCTCCAGTTTGGGAATTCCGAAGCCACAATGCAGCACTCTGCCTGCCCTCCAGAAGAAAAACTTTGCCCTATGCTGCTAATAAGAAACGCCAAATGATTTTCTAATGCATGCCACTCGATTGTAAAGCAATTATACAGCCCACCCTGTATACTAATGCCCTGTCTGGCACAGCCTGAGACAAGACATCCCAAACGACACCCAGACAGCTGGCCCCAACCTGGACACATAGGACCCGCTATGGCTGTAGGTCGTCATCTCTTCCCAACCTCGGTTTTCAGGCTTCAGAACCTAGACCTTATCTCCAATCACTGCCCAGGGGTGAACGTGATGCAGAAATTAGAATTCCTCCTTCCCCATGGCCAGAAACCTTGTGGTTGGCATGTTGTCCAACGTTCAATGTGGGAAAACCTGCATTGTCCGAAAGGCCACGCCAGTGCTTGAGGGCCGCCTAGGGCACAGACATGCATTGTGACCTGCAGCGTGAGTCCCGTATTAAAGTAACGCCTCTCAGTGGCTGGACAGAGATCCTGCATATGGGGCTTGTCATATCCATAGGCCCCCAGGCTTAACCAGAGGGCGAGTATTCCAGTTGTCAGTACCCACTGCTATGCTCTAGATTCCCTCTACTGGGGGCACACATGAAGCAGAAAACAGGACACTTCCCTTCCCACAGAATGACCCCAAACTCTTGGGGGCTGGACAAACTACCAGAGAGGGAGACTGCTACGACCCATGAGGCAACTCCTACATTAAACGGCCATTGTGGACAAAACATCCAGAGACAAAAGCCTGAGCGACTGCCTCCCTCTCACCCTTCTTTCATATCCAGAGGAGCTCCCCTCATGGACTGTAGATCAGGCCTGCCGTAACCTCGGCCCCAAACCTGAGCTGAGTTAGGGTTTTTGGATGTCTGTCTGCACAGCCATGGCCCACACAGCCTCCAGGCTGGGGTCTCTGGAGCCACACCACAGAACTGTGCCTGCTCTCTCCTAAGAAACTGCCCATTCCATTGGCCACAACTCTAGAAAATAGTAGAAACCTCAAGGTCCCCAAGGACATCCCACTACCGCAAGCCGCACTGGACAAATAGGGGCATTATGACACAAGCTGAGCAACTACTACCTCCATGCAGACACACAGACAGATATCCGCAGAGACAGAAGATTGAACCAGACAGGCCCCTAGGCCCTATTATGAACTCTTGCTTTGGTGTCCAGGTATCACTCCTCAGAGGCCTGGGTTCGAAGACCAGCATACGGGGCTTTCCTGAGGCACCAGACAGAAGACCTCTCATCTCCACATGGGAAGCTTCCTTGTTGGAGTTGTGTCAAGCCCTTCGGGTTGGAGAATCCTGCAGAGTCCCTTAGCTACTGCCACATTCCAAGGTCTCCATGGCCACCAACCCACATTATGACTCATCCTCGGCAAAGTCCATTTAAACTCAGGCTTCTGGGTAGCTCACCCAAGAGCCCGCAGATTGAGCGTGCCTTGTCTCCACCAGGCCATGGGAAGGTGAGTTGGCGTTTCTCGGCATCCATGCTTAGGGCCCTGCTCTCGAGTCTTTCTGTATGGGGCATCCTGGAACCATCCAATAGTACTCGACTGTCCTGAAGAAGGAAACTTTGAAGTTTGTAGCAGCTCACAACTCCCAGCGTAGGGAAACCTCCCTGGCCTCATGACGCCCCCACCCCCTTCAGGAAGGGGCCGTCATGGACACAAACTCCAGCTTGAGGCAACATCTGATAATCGCCCGGACCTCACGTGCAGGAGATCACGATTCAGCCTCTGCAGAGTGGGCCTGCCATGCTCTTGGCCCCAAAACTTGTGCTAGCTTGTGTTTTCAGACTTCCTTCCTCACAATCCTGGCCACACCCCTCCAGTTTGGCAATTCTGGAGACACAATGCAGCACTCTGCCTGCCCTCCAGAAGAAAAATGTTGCCCTATAGGGCTAACCAGAAACGCCAAATGAGTAACAACCTGCATGCCACTCGACCATACCCCAATTATACAGTCTAGCCTGTGCACTAAAGCCCTGTCTGACACAGCCTGAGGGCAGACCTCCAGTCCAACACCCAGACAGCTGGCCGTACACAGAGCATATCACACCCACAATGGCTTTAGGCCATCATCTCTACCCAACCTCAGTTTTCACCTTCAGAACCTAGACCTTATCTCCACTCACTGCTCAGGAGTGAACGTGATGCAAGAATCAGAACTTCTCCTTCGCCTTGGCAAGAAACCTAGTGGTTGGAATGTTGTTCAATGTTCATTGTAGGAGAAAGCAGCATGGACTATGAGGCCCCACCTATCCCTGAGGGCCACAATGTGCACAAACACACATTGTGACCCTCAGCGTGAGCCCTATCCTCATGTAAAGCCTCTTAGTCACTGGAACAACAGCCCCCATATGGGGCTTGCCAAGCCCCTAGTCCCCCAATCTCAACCAGAGTTCGAGATGTCTAGTCACCCCTACTCAGGGCTCTACTCGGGAATCCCTCTTTGGTGGGACACTTGAGGTAAAAAAAAAAAAATACAGAAAGGACTCTTCCCATCCACAGAATGATCCCAACCACTTGGGATCAGGCCAAATCACCAGAGAAAGAATTGTCCATGGCCCTTGAGGACACCCCGACATTCCACGGCCACCATTGACACAAAATCCAGAGACAAAACCCTGAGCAAGCGCCACATACTCGCCCTTTGTTCATAGCCTGGAAAATTCTCACGGTCTGTAGATCGAGCCTTCATACATACATCCCCAAACCTAAGCTGAGTTTGTGTTTTCAGACTTATGTCCCCACAGGCCTGGACCACACACGGTCCACACTTGGGTCCCTGGAGCCACACCTCAGGACTGTGCTTCCCTTTCAAGGGAATTCTTCCCATTCCATTGGCCACAACCTTGCAAATTAGGAAAAACCTCCAAAGTCACCGAGGCCATCCCAATAGTGTAGGCCGCCCATGACAAACAGGGGTGATCTCAAACCAGCTGAGCAACTACCTCCACTCAGACAACAGATGTCCCCAGAGAAGAATATTGAACCAGACAGGCCCCTAGGCCCTAATCAGATCCATTGCTTTGGTTTCCAGGCATCTGTCCTCAGAGGCCTCGTTTCCAATACCAGCATATGGTGGATTCCTGAGGCACCAAGAAGAACAAATCTCGTCTCCCCATGGAAAACTTGCTCATTGGAGCTTTGTCATAACCTCTGGTTAGGAGAATCCTTCAGGGCCCTGGTGCCACTGCCCCATACCAAGGTCTCCATGGACTCAAACCAACATTAAGAATATCCTCAGGAAAGTCCATTTCAACTCAGCCCCCTCTGTTGCTACCCCAAGCCAGCAGATCAAACGTTTCTTTTTGCTAGGAGACAATTGGAATGTGAGGCTGGCTGCCCAGGCATCCATACTTAGAACCCTGTTCTGGAACAATACCTTATAAGACGTCCTGGAGCCATCCAACAAATCTTCATTGTCCCACAGAAGGAATCCTTGCGGTTTGGAGCATCTCACAACTCCAATAGTGGGAAAACACCCATGGCCTCATAATGCCCCCCCTTCTTGAAGGGGCCAACATGGACAGAAACTCAAAACTGTGCCAAAGTCTGAACCTCGACCTGACTTCAGACGCATGAGATCTCAATTCAGCTCTGCAGAGCGTGCCTGCCATGTCCTTGCCCCGAAACCTAAGCCTAGCTTGTGTTCTCAGACTTCCGTCCTCACTCTCCTGGCCCACAAGCCCTCCAGTTTGGGAATTCCGAAGCCACAATGCAGCACTCTGCCTGCCCTCCAGAAGAAAAACTTTGCCCTATGCTGCTAATAAGAAACGCCAAATGATTTTCTAATGCATGCCACTCGATTGAAAAGCAATTATACAGCCCACCCTGTATACTAATGCCCTGTCTGGCACAGCCTGAGACAAGACATCCCAAACGACACCCAGACAGCTGGCCCCAACCTGGACACATAGGACCCGCTATGGCTGTAGGTCGTCATCTCTTCCCAACCTCGGTTTTCAGGCTTCAGAACCTAGACCTTATCTCCAATCACTGCCCAGGGGTGAACGTGATGCAGAAATTAGAATTCCTCCTTCCCCATGGCCAGAAACCTTGTGGTTGGCATGTTGTCCAACGTTCAATGTGGGAAAACCTGCATTGTCCGAAAGGCCACGCCAGTGCTTGAGGGCCGCCTAGGGCACAGACATGCATTGTGACCTGCAGCGTGAGTCCCGTATTAAAGTAACGCCTCTCAGTGGCTGGACAGAGATCCTGCATATGGGGCTTGTCATATCCATAGGCCCCCAGGCTTAACCAGAGGGCGAGTATTCCAGTTGTCAGTACCCACTGCTATGCTCTAGAATCCCTCTACTGGGGGGACACATGAAGCAGAAAACAGGACACTTCCCTTCCCACAGAATGACCCCAAACTCTTGGGGGCTGGACAAACTACCAGAGAGGGAGACTTCTACGACCCATGAGGCAACTCCTACATTAAACGGCCATTGTGGACAAAACATCCAGAGACAAAAGCCTGAGCGACTGCCTCCCTCTCACCCTTCTTTCATATCCAGAGGAGCTCCCCTCATGGACTGTAGATCAGGCCTGCCATAACCTCGGCCCCAAACCTGAGCTGAGTTAGGGTTTTTGGATGTCTGTCTGCACAGCCATGGCTCACACAGCCTCCAGGCTGGGGTCTCTGGAGCCACACCACAGAACTGTGCCTGCTCTCTCCTAAGAAACTGCCCATTCCATTGGCCACAACTCTACAAAATAGTAGAAACCTCAAGGTCTCCAAGGACATCCCACTACCGCAAGCGCACTGGACAAATAGGGGCATTATGACACAAGCTGAACAACTACTACCTCCATGCAGACACACAGACAGATATCCGCAGAGACAGAGGATTGAACCAGACAGGCCCCTAGGCCCTATTATGAACTCTTGCTTTGGTGTCCAGGTATCACTCCTCAGAGGCCTGGGTTCGAAGACCAGCATACGGGGCTTTCCTGAGGCAACAGACAGAAGACCTCTCATCTCCACATGGGAAGCTTCCTTGTTGGAGTTGTGTCAAGCCCGTCGGGTTGGAGAATCCTGCAGAGTCCCTTAGCTACTTCCACATTCCAAGGTCTCCATGGCCACCAACCCACATTATGACTCATCCTCAGGAGAGTCCATTTAAACTCAGCCTTCTGGGTAGCTCACCCAAGAGCCCGCAGATTGAGCGTGCCTTGTCTCGACCAGGCAATGGGAAGGTGAGTTGGCGTTTCTCGGCATCCATGCTTAGGCCCCTGCTCTCGAGTGTTTCTGTATGGGGCATCCTGGAACCATCCAATAGTACTCGACTGTCCTGAAGAAGGAAACTTTGAAGTTTGGAGCAGCTCACAACTCCCAGCTTAGGGAAACCTCCCTGGCCTCATGACGCCCCCACCCCCTTCAGGAAGGGGCCGTCATGGACACAAACTCCAGCTTGAGGCAACATCTGATAATCGCCCTGACCTCACCTGCAGGAGATCTCGATTCAGCCTCTGCAGAGTGGGCCTGCCATGCTCTTGGCCCCAAAACTCGTGCTAGCTTGTGTTTTCAGAATTCCTTCCTCACAATCCTGGCCACACCCCTCCAGTTTGGCAATTCTGGAGACACAATGCAGCACTCTGCCTGCCCTCCAGAAGAAAAATGTTGCCCTATAGGGCTAACCAGAAACGCCAAATGATTAACAACATGCATGCCACTCGACCATACCCCAATTATAGTCTGGCCTGTGCACTAAAGCCCTGTCTGACACAGCCTGAGGGCAGACCTCCAGTCCACACGCAGACAGCTGGCCATACACAGAGCATATCACACCCACAATGGCTTTAGGCCATCATCTCTACCCAACCTCAGTTTTCACCTTCAGAACCTAGACCTTATCTCCACTCACTGCTCAGGAGTGAACGTGATGCAAGAATCAGAACTTCACCTTCGCCTTGGCAAGAAACCTAGTGGTTGGCATGTTGTCCAATGTTCATTGTAGGAGAAAGCAGCATGGACTATGAGGCCCCACCTATCCCTGAGGGCCACAATGTGCACAAACACACATTGTGACCCTCAGCGTGAGCCCTATCCTCATGTAAAGCCTCTTAGTTCCTGGAACAACAGCCCACATATGGGGCTTGCCAAGCCCCTAGTCCCCCAATCTCAACCAGAGTTCGAGATTTCTAGTCACACCTACTCAGGTCTCTACTCTGGAATCCCTCTTTGGTGGGACAACTGAGGTAAAAAAAAAATACATAAAGGACTCTTGCCATCCAAAGAATGATCCCAACCCCTTGGGATCAGGCCAAATCACCAGAGAAAGAATTGTCCATGGCCCTTGAGGACACCCCGACATTCCACGGCCACCATTGACACAAAATCCAGAGACAAAACCCTGAGCAAGCGCCACATACTCGCCCTTTGTTCATAGCCCGGAAAATTCTCACGGTCTGTAGATCGAGCCTTCATAAATACATCGCCAAACCTAAGCTGAGTTTGTGTTTTCAGACTTCTGTCCCCACAGTCCTGGCCCACACACCATCCAAGCTGGGCCCCTGGAGCCACACCACAGGACTGTGGCTTCACTCTCCAGGGGAATTCTGCCATTTCCATTGGCCACAACCCTATAGATTAGGAGAATCCTCCAAACTCCCCCAGGCCATCCGAATTGTGTTGGCTGCCCAGGACAAACAGGGATGATCTTTCACAAGTTAGGAAGCCACCTCCACTCAGACCCAGAGACAGATATCCCCATAGAATAAGATTGAACTGGACGGGCACTTAGTCCCTAATCAGATCCATTGCTTTTGATTCCAGTCATCGCTCCTCAGAGGCCTGGTTTCCAATACCAGCATATGGGAGATTACTTAGGCACTCATCAAAACAATTCTCTTCACTACATAGGAAACATACTCTTTAGAGCTCCATCAAAACCTCCGGTTATGAACATCCCTCAAGGCCCCGGATCAAGCACCCCATTCCAAGGTCTACATGGACACAAATGCACATTATGACCCATTCTCAACTCACCAATTTCAAAACACCCGCCTCGGTTGCTCCCCTAGATCCAGCAGATCGAACTTGCCTTGGCTCTATGAGACACCTGGAATGGGAGGCAGGCTGCCCACGCATCCATCCTTAGAACCCTGCTCTGGATAACGTCCTTATGGGATGTCCTGGAGCCATCCAACATGTCTCGACTGTCCCACAGAAGGAATCATTGTGGTTTGGAGCATCTCACAATTCCCATCGTGGGAAAACCTCCATGTCCTCGTGACACCCTCCCCTTAATTAAGGGGCCGTCATGGACAGAAATTCCGACCTAAGAAAACGTCTGATCCTAGCTCTGTCTTCAGGTATACGGGATCTCGAATCATCTCTGCAGAGGGTGCCTGCCGTCCCCTCACCCCGAAATCTAAGTCTGGCTTGTGTTCTCAGAATTTTTTCCTCACACTCCTGGCCCACAAGCCTTCCAGATTGGTAATTCTGGAGCCACTATGTGGCACTGTGTCTTCCCTCCAGAAGAAAAACGTTTTCCTCTGGGGCTACCCAGTAACCACAAATGAGTACTATCCTGCACGAAACTCGACTGCACCCAATGATACAGTCTAGCCTGGGCACTAATTCCCTGTCTGCCACAGCCTGAGCCTGCACCTCCCAACCCACACTCAACAGCTGGCCGAACACTGAGCACATCAGACACACCATGGCCTTAGGGCTTCATCTCTTCCCAACCTCAGTTTTCAGGCTTCAGAACCTAGACCTTAAATCCAATAACTGTCCAGGAGTGAAAGTGTTGCAGAAATTAGAACTCCATCTTCCCCATTGCCAGAAAACTTGTGGTTCCCATACTGTGCAATGTTCAGTGTAGGAGAAACCAGCATGGTACATTAGGCCACGCCCTGACTTGAGGGGCTCCTTGGGCACAAAAACACATTGTAAAACTCAGTGTGAGACCTATCCTCAAGGAAGGCCTCTCAGTGTCTGGACCAAGAGCCCACATATAGGGCTTGCCATGTTTAGGTCCCAATGTTAACCAGAGTTCTGGTTGTGCAGTTGCGCCCCCCACCACTCTGCTCTGGAATCCCTCTTTTGGTGGTCCACCAAAGGTAAAAAAACAAAAAACAAAAAACAAAAAAAAATAAAAAACAAAAAAAAGGCCTCCTCCCTTCCCACAGAATGACCCCAAACTCTTGGGATCGGGTCAAAACCCCAGAAAGGGAGCCTCATCGATGGCCCATGAGGACACCCCGACATTCCATGGCAATCGGTGACACATTTCCAGAAAAAAAAAAAAAAAGCTTGAGCATGCACATCACATTCGCCCTTTGTTCATATCCCGAAGAGGTCTCCTCACGGTCTATAGATCGGTCCGGCCATACCTACATCCCCCAACCTAAGAGGAGTTTGTGTTTTCAGACTTTTGTCCAAATAGCCCTGGACCACACACGCTCCACACTTGGGTCCCTGGAGCCACACCTCAGGACTGTGCTTCCCTTTCAAGGGAATTCTTCCCATTCCATTGGCCACAACCTTGCAATTGAGGAAAAACCTCCAAAGTCACCGAGGCCATCCCAATAGTGTAGGCTGCCCAGGACAAACAGGGGTGATCTCAAACCAGCTGAGCAACTACCTCCACTCAGGCAACAGATGTCCCCAGAGAAGAATATTGAACCGGACAGGCCCCTAGGCCCTAATCAGATCCATTGCTTTGGTTTCCAGGCATCTCTCCTCAGAGGCCTCGTTTCCAATACCAGCATATGGTGGTTTCCTGAGGCACCAATAAGAACAAATCTCGTCTCCCCATGGAAACTTGCTCATTGGAGCTTTGTCATAACCTCTGGTTAGGAGAATCCTTCAGGACCCTGGTGCCACTGCCCCATACCAAGGTCTCCATGGACTCAAACCAACATTAAGACCATCCTCAGGAAAGTCCACATCAACTCAGCCCCCTCTGTTGCTACCCCAAGCCAGCAGATCAAACGTTTCTTGTTGCTAGGAGACAATTGGAATGTGAGGCTGGCTGCCCAGGCATCCATACTTAGAACCCTGTTCTGGAAAAATACCTTATAAGACGTCCTGGAGCCATCCAACTAATCTTAATTGTCCCACAGAAGGAATCCTTGCGGTTTGGAGCATCTCACAACTCCAATAGTGGGAAAACCCCCATGGCCTCATAATGCCCCCCCTTCCTGAAGGGGCCAACATGGACAGAAACTCAAACCTGAGCCAAAGTCTGAAGCTCGACCTGACTTCAGACGCATGAGATCTCAATTCAGCTCTGCAGAGTGTGCCTGCCATGTCCTTGCCCCGAAACCTAAGCCTAGCTTGTGTTCTCAGACTTCCGTCCTCACTCTCCTGGCCCACAAGCCCTCCAGTTTTGGAATTCCGAAGCCACAATGCAGCACTCTGCCTGCCCTCCAGAAGAAAAACTTTGCCCTATGCTGCTAATAAGAAACGCCAAATGATTTTCTAATGCATGCCACTCGATTGTAAAGCAATTATACAGCCCAACCTGTATACTAATGCCCTGTCTGGCACAGCCTTAGACAAGACATCCCAAACGACACCCAGACAGCTGGCCCCAACCTGGACACCTAGGACCCGCTATGGCTGTAGGTCGTCATCTCTTCCCAACCTCGGTTTTCAGGCTTCAGAACCTAGACCTTATCTCCAATCACTGCCCAGGGGTGAACGTGATGCAGAAATTAGAATTCCTCCTTCCCCATGGCCAGAAACCTTGTGGTTGGCATGTTGTCCAACGTTCAACGTGGGAAAACCTGCACTGTCCGAAAGGCCACGCCAGTGCTTGAGGGCTGCCTAGGGCACAGACATGCATTGTGACCTGCAGCGTGAGTCCCGTATTAAAGTAACGCCTCTCAGTGGCTGGACCAAGATCCTGCATATGGGGCTTGTCATATCCATAGGCCCCCAGGCTTAACCAGAGGGCGAGTATTCCAGTTGTCAGTACCCACTGCTATGCGCTAGAATCCCTCTACTGGGGGGACACATGAAGCAGAAAACAGGACACTTCCCTTCCCACAGAATGACCCCAAAATCTTGGGGGCTGGACAAACTACCAGAGAGGGAGACTTCTACGACCCATGAGGCAACTCCTACATTAAACGGCCATTGTGGACAAAACATCCAGAGACAAAAGCCTGAGCGACTGCCTCCCTCTCACCCTTCTTTCATATCCAGAGGAGCTCCACTCATGGACTGTAGATCAGGCCTGCCGTAACCTCGGCCCCAAACCTGAGCTGAGTTAGGGTTTTTGGATGTCTGTCTGCACAGCCATGGCACACACAGCCCCCAGGCTGGGGTCTCTGGAGCCACACCACAGAACTGTGCCTGCTCTCTCCTAAGAAACTGCCCATTCCATTGGCCACAACTCTACAAAATAGTAGAAACCTCAAGGTCCCCAAGGACATCCCACTACCGCAAGACGCACTGGACAAATAGGGGCATAATGACACAAGCTGAGCAACTACTACCTCCATGCAGACACACAGACAGATATCCGCAGAGACAGAAGATTGAACCAGACAGGCCCCTAGGCCCTATTATGAACTCTTGCTTTGGTGTCCAGGTATCACTCCTCAGAGTCCTGGGTTCGAAGACCAGCATACGGGGCTTTCCTGAGGCACCAGACAGAAGACCTCTCATCTCCACATGGGAAGCTTCCTTGTTGGAGTTGTGTCAAGCCCTTCGGGTTGGAGAATCCTGCAGAGTCCCTTAGCTACTGCCACATTCCAAGGTCTCCATGGCCACCAACCCACATTATGACTCATCCTCAGGAGAGTCCATTTAAACTCAGCCTTCTGGGTAGCTCACCCAGGAGCCCACAGATTGAGCGTGCCTTGTCTCGACCAGGCAATGGGAAGGTGAGTTGGCGTTTCTCGGCATCCATGCTTAGGCCCCTGCTCTCGAGTGTTTCTGTATGGGGCATCCTGGAACCATCCAATAGTACTCGACTGTCCTGAAGAAGGAAACTTTGAAGTTTGGAGCAGCTCACAACTCCCAGCGTAGGGAAACCTCCCTGGCCCCATGACGCCCCCACCCCCTTCAGGAAGGGGCCGTCATGGACACAAACTCCAGCTTGAGGCAACATCTGATACTCGCCCTGACCTCACCTGCAGGAGATCTCGATTCAGCCTCTGCAGAGTGGGCCTGCCATGCTCTTGGCCCCAAAACTCGTGCTAGCTTGTGTTTTCAGACTTCCTTCCTCACAATCCTGGCCACACCCCTCCAGTTTGGCAATTCTGGAGACACAATGCAGCACTCTGCCTGCCCTCCAGAAGAAAAATGTTGCCCTATATGGCTAATCAGAAACGCCAAATGAGTAACAACCTGCATGCCACTCGACCATACCCCAATTATACAGTCTAGCCTGTGCACTAAAGTCCTGTCTGACACAGCCTGAGGGCAGACCTCCAGTCCAACACCCAGACAGCTGGCCATACACAGAGCATATCACACCCACAATGGCTTTAGGCCATCATCTCTACCCAACCTAATTTTTCACCTTCAGAACCTAGAACTTATCTCTTCTCACTGCTCAGGAGTGAACGTGATGCGAGAATCAGAACTTCTCCTTCGCCTTGGCAAGAAACCTAGTGGTTGGCATGTTGTCCAATGTTCATTGTAGGAGAAAGCAGCATGGACTATGAGGCCCCACCTATCCCTGAGGGCCACAATTTGCACAAACACACATTGTGACCCTCAGCGTGAGCCCTATCCTCATGTAAAGCCTCTTAGTGACTGGAACAACAGCACAAATATGGGGCTTCCCAAGCCCCTATTCCCCCAATCTCAACCAGAGTTCGAGATGTCTACTCACACCTACTCAGGGCTCTACTCTGGAATCCCTCTTTGGTGGGACACCTGAGGTAAAAAAAAAAAAATACAGAAAGGACTCTTCGCATCCACAGAATGATCCCAACCCCTTGGGATCAGGCCAAATGACCAGAGAAAGAATTGTCCATGGCCCTTGAGGACACCCCGACATTCCACAGCCACCATTGACACAAAATCCAGAGACAAAACCCTGAGCAAGCGCCACATACTCGCCCTTTGTTCATAGCCCGGAAAATTCTCACGGTCTGTTGATCGAGCATTCATACATACATCCCCAAACCTAAGCTGAGTTTGTGTTTTCAGACTTCTGTCCCCACAGTCCTGGCCCACACACCATCCAAGCTGGGGCCCCTGGAGCCACACCTCAGGACTGTGGCTTCCCTCTCCAAGGAAATTCTGCCATTTCCATTGGCCACAACCCTATAGATTAGGAGAATCCTCCAAACTCCCACAGGCCATCCGAATTGTGTTGGCTGCCCAGGACAAACAGGGATGATCTTTCACAAGTTAGGAAACCACCTCCACTCAGACCCAGAGACAGATATCCCCATAGAATAAGATTGAACTGGACGGGCACTTAGGCCCTAATCAGATCCATTGCTTTTGAAACCAGTCATCTCTCCTCAGAGGCCTGGTTTCCAATACAAGCATATGGGAGATTCCTTAGGCACTCATCAAAACAATTCTCTTCTCTACATAGGAAATATACTCTTTAGAGCTCCATCAAAACCTCCGGTTATGAACATCCCTCAAGGCCCCGGATCAAGCACCCCATTCCAAGGTCTACATGCACACAAATGCACATTATGACCCATTCTCAACTCACCCATTTCAAAACACCCGCCTCGGTTGCTCCCCTCGATCCAGCAGATCGAACTTGCCTTGGCTCTATGAGACACCTGGAATGGGAGGCAGGCTGCCCACGCATCCATCCTTAGAACCCTGCTCTGGTTAACTTCCTTATGGGATGTCCTGGAGCCATTCAACATGTCTCGACTGTCCCACAGAAGGAATCATTGTGGTTCGGAGCATCTCACAATTCCCACCGTGGGAACACCTCCATGTCCTCGTGACACCCTCCCCTTCATGAATGGGCCGTCATGGACAGAAACTCCGACCTAAGAAAACGTCTGATCCTAGCTCTGTCTTCAGGTATACGGGATCTCGAATCATCTCTGCAGAGGGTGCCTGCCGTCCCCTCACCCCGAAATCTAAGTCTGGCTTGTGTTCTCAGAATTTTTTCCTCACACTCCTGGCCCACAAGCCTTCCAGTTTGGGAATTTTGGAGTCACTATGTGGCACTGTGTCTTCCCTCCAGAAGAAAAACTTTGCCCTCTGGGGCTACCCAGTAACCACAAATGAGTACCATCCTGCACGAAACTCGACTGCACCCCAATGATACAGTCTAGCCTGGGCACTAATTCCCTGTCTGCCACAGCCTGAGCCTGCACCTCCCAACCCACACTCAACAGCTGGCCGAACACTGAGCACATCAGACACACCATGGCCTTAGGGCTTCATCTCTTCCCAAGCTCAGTTTTCAGGCTTCAGAACCTAGACCTTAAATCCAATCACAGTCCAGGAGTGAAAGTGTTGCAGAAATTAGAACTCCATCTTCCCCATTGCCAGAAAACTTGTGGTTCCCATACTGTGCAACGTTCAGTGTAGGAGAAACCAGCATGGTACATTAGGCCACGCCCTGACTTGAGGGGCTCCTTGGGCACAAAAACACATTGTGAAACTCAGTGTGAGACCTATCCTCAAGGAAGGCCTCTCAGTGTCTGGACCAAGAGCCCACATAAGGGGCTTGCCATGTTCTTAGGTCCCAATGTTAACCAGAGGTCTAGTTGTCCTGTTGCCCCCACTCACGACTCTGCTCTGGAATCCCTCTTTTGGTGGTCCACCGGAGGTTAAAAAAAAAACAAAAATCAAAAAACAAAAAAAATAAACAAAACAAAAAAAAAAACAGAAAGGCCTCCTTCCTTCCCACAGAATGACCCCAAACTCTTGGGATCGAGTCAAATCCCCAGAAAGGGAGCCTCATCGATGGCCCATGAGGACACCGCGACATTCCATGGCAATCGGTGACACATTTCCAGAAAAAAAAAAAAAAAAGCATGAGCATGCACCTCACATTCGCCCTTTGTTCATATCCCGAAGAGGTCTCCTCACGGTCTATAGATCGGGCCGGCCATACCTACATCCCCCAACCTAAGAGGAGTTTGTGTTTTCAGACTATTGTCCAAATAGCCCTGGACCACACACGCTCCACACTTGGGTCCCTGGAGCCACACCTCAGGACTGTGCTTCCCTTTCAAGGGAATTCTTCCCATTCCATTGGCCACAACCTTGCAAATGAGGAAAAACCTCCAAAGTCACCGAGGCCATCCCAATAGTGTAGGCTGCCCAGGACAAACAGGGGTGATCTCAAACCAGCTGAGCAACTACCTCCACTCAGACAACAGATGTCCCCAGAGAAGAATATTGAACCGGACAGGCCCCTAGGCCCTAATCAGATCCATTGCTTTGGTTTCCAGGCATCTCTCCTCAGAGGCCTCGTTTCCAATACCAGCATATGGTGGTTTCCTGAGGCACAAATAAGAACAAATCTCGTCTCGCCATGGAAACTTGCTCATTGGAGCTTTGTCATAACCTCTGGTTAGGAGAATCCTTCAGGGCCCTGGTGCCACTGCCCCATACCAAGGTCTCCATGGACTCAAACCAACATTAAGACCATCCTCAGGAAAGTCCATATCAACTCAGCCCCCTCTGTTGCTACCCCAAGCCAGCAGATCAAACGTTTCTTGTTGCTAGGAGACAATTGGAATGTGAGGCTGGCTGCCCAGGCATCCAAACTTAGAACCCTGTTCTGGAAAAATACCTTATAAGACGTCCTGGAGCCATCCAACTAATCTTAATTGTCCCACAGAAGGAATCCTTGCGGTTTGGAGCATCTCACAACTCCAATAGTGGGAAAACCCCCATGGCCTCATAATGCCCCCCCTTCCTGAAGGGGCCAACATGGACAGAAACTCAAACCTGAGCCAAAGTCTGAACCTCGACCTGAATTCAGACGCATGAGATCTCAATTCAGCTCTGCAGAGTGTGCCTGCCATGTCCTTGCCCGAAACCTAAGCCTAGCTTGTGTTCTCAGACATCCGTCCTCACTCTCCTGGCCCACAAGCCCTCCAGTTTGGGAATTCCGAAGCCACAATGCAGCACTCTGCCTGCCCTCCAGAAGAAAAACTTTGCCCTCTGCTGCTAATAAGAAACCCCAAATGATTTTCTAATGCATGCCACTCGATTGTAAAGCAATTATACAGCCCACCCTGTATACTAATGCCCTGTCTGGCACAGCCTGAGACAAGACATCCCAAACGACACCCAGACAGCTGGCCCCAACTTGGACACATAGGACCCGTTATGGCTGTAGGTCGTCATCTCTTCCCAACCTCGGTTTTCAGGCTTCAGAACTTAGACCTTATCTCCAATCACTGCCCAGGGGTGAACGTGATGCAGAAATTAGAATTCCTCCTTCCCCATGGCCAGAAACCTTGTGGTTGGCATGTTGTCCAACGTTCAATGTG
Organism: Mustela nivalis; assembly: GCF_964662115.1. NCBI lineage: Eukaryota > Metazoa > Chordata > Mammalia > Carnivora > Mustelidae > Mustela > Mustela nivalis. The sequence goes on along the minus strand of NW_028134645.1, from coordinate 55,406 downwards.
GGGAAACCTGCATTGTCCGAAAGGCCACGCCAGTGCTTGAGGGCCGCCTAGGGCACAGACATGCATTGTGACCTGCAGTGTGAGTCCCGTATTAAAGTAACGCCTCTCAGTGGCTGGACCAAGATCCTGCATATGGGGCTTGTCATATCCATAGGCCCCCAGGCTTAACCAGAGGGCGAGTATTCCAGTTGTCAGTACCCACTGCTATGCTCTAGAATCCCTCTACTGGGGGCACACATGAAGCAGAAAACAGGACACTTCCCTTCCCACAGAATGACCCCAAACTCTTGGGGGCTGGACAAACTACCAGAGAGGGAGACTTCTACGACCCATGAGGCAACTCCTACATTAAACGGCCATTGTGGACAAAACATCCAGAGACAAAAGCCTGAGCGACTGCCTCCCTCTCACCCTTCTTTCATATTTAGAGGAGCTCCCCTCATGGACTGTAGATCAGGCCTGCCGTAACCTCGGCCCCAAACCTGAGCTGAGTTAGGGTTTTTGGATGTCTGTCTGCACAGCCATGGCCCACACAGCCTCCAGGCTGGGGTCTCTGGAGCCACACCACAGAACTGTGCCTGCTCTCTCCTAAGAAACTGCACATTCCATTGGCCACAATTCTACAAAATAGTAGAAACCTCAAGGTCCCTAAGGACATCCCACTACCGCAAGACGCACTGGACAAATAGGGGCATTATGACACAAGCTGAGCAACTACTACCTCCATGCAGAAACACAGACAGATATCCGCAGAGACAGAAGATTGAACCAGACAGGCCCCTAGGCCCTATTATGAACTCTTGCTTTGGTGTCCAGGTATCACTCCTCAGAGGCCTGGGTTCGAAGACCAGCATACGCGGCTTACCTGAGGCACCAGACAGAAGACCTCTCATCTCCACATGGGAAGCTTCCTTGTTGGAGTTGTGTCAAGCCCTTCGGGTTGGAGAATCCTGCAGAGTCCCTTAGCTACTGCCACATTCCAAGGTCTCCATGGCCACCAACCCACATTATGACTCATCCTCAGGAGAGTCCATTTAAACTCAGCCTTCTGGGTAGCTCACCCAAGAGCCCGAAGATTGAGCGTGCCTTGTCTCGACCAGGCAATGGGAAGGAGAGTTGGCGTTTCTCGGCATCCATGCTTAGGCCCCTGCTATCGAGTCTTTCTGTATGGGGCATCCTGGAACCATCCAATAGTACTCGACTGTCCTGAAGAAGGAAACTTTGAAGTTTGGAGCAGCTCACAACTCCCAGCGTAGGGAAACCTCCCTGGCCTCATGTCGCTCCCACTCCCTTCAGGAAGGGGCCGTCATGGACACAAACTCCAGCTTGAGGCAACATCTGATACTCGCCCTGACCTCACCTGCAGGAGATCTCGATTCAGCCTCTGCAGAGTGGGCCTGCCATGCTCTTGGCCCCAAAACTCGTGCTAGCTTGTGTTTTCAGACTTCCTTCCTCACAATCCTGGCCACACCCCTCCAGTTTGGCAATTCTGGAGACACAATGCAGCACTCTGCCTGCCCTCCAGAAGAAAAATGTTGCCCTATATGGCTAATCAGAAACGCCAAATGAGTAACAACCTGCATGCCACTCGACCATACCCCAGTTATACAGTCTACCCTGGGGACTAAAGCCCTGTCTCACACAACCTGAGGGCAGACCTCCAGTCCAACACCCAAACAGCTTGCCGTACACAGAGCATATCACACCCACAATGGCTTTAGGCCATCATCTCTACCCAACCTCAGTTTTCACCTTCAGAACCTAAACCTTATCTCCACTCACTGCTCAGGAGTGAACGTGATGCAAGAATCAGAACTTCTCCTTCGCCTTGGCAAGAAACCTAGTGGTTGGCATGTTGTCCAATGTTCATTGTAGGAGAAAGCAGCATGGACTATGAGGCCCCACCTATCCCTGAGGGCCACAATTTGCACAAACACACATTGAGACCCTCAGCGTGAGCCCTATCCTCATGTAAAGCCTCTTAGTGACTGGAACAACAGCCCACATATGGGGCTTGCCAAGCCCCTATTCCCCCAATCTCAACCAGAGTTCGAGATGTCTAGTCACCCCTACTCAGGGCTCTACTCAGAATCCCTCTTTGGTGGGACACCTGAGGTAAAAAAAAAAAAAAAAAAATATATATATATATATATATATATATATATATATATATATATATATATATACAGAACGGAATCTTCCAATCCACAGAATGATCCCAACCACTTGGGATCAGGCCATATCAACAGAGAAAGAATTGTCCATGGCCCTTGAGGACATCCCGAAATTCCATGGCCACCGTTGACACAAAATTCAGAGACAAAAGCCTGAGCAAGCGCCACATACTCGCCCTTTGTTCATATACGGAAAATTCTCACGGTCTGTAGATCGAGCCTTCATACATACATCCCCAAACCTAAGCTGAGTTTGTGTTTTCAGACTTCTGTCCCCACAGGCATGGCCCACACACCATCCAAGCTGGGGCCCCTGGAGCCACACCTCAGGACTTTGGCTTCCCTCTCCAGGGGAATTCTGCCATTTCCATTGGCCACAACCCTATAGATTAGGAGAATCCTCCAAACTCCCCCAGGCCATCCGAATTGTGTTGGCTGCCCAGGACACACAGGGATGATCTTTCACAAGTTAGGAAACCACCTCCACTCAGACCCAGAGACAGATATCCCCATAGAATAAGATTGAACTGGACGGGCACTGAGGCCCTAATCAGATCCATTGATTTTGATTCCAGTCATCTCTCCTCAGAGGCCTGGTTTCCAATACCAGCATATGGGAGATTCCTTAGGCACTCATCAAAACAATTCTCTTCTCTACATAGGAAACATACTCTTTAGAGCTCCATCAAAACCTCCGGTTATGAACATCCCTCAAGGCCCCGGATCAAGCACCCCATTCCAAGGTCTACATGGACACAAATGCACATTATGACCCATTCTCAACTCACCCATTTCAACACACCCGCCTCGGTTGCTCCCCTCGATCCAGCAGATCGAACTTGCCTTGGCTCTATGAGACACCTGGAATGGGAGGCAGGCTGCCCAGGCATCCATCCTTAGAACCCTGCTCTGGATAACTTCCTTATGGGATGTCCTGGAGCCATCCAACATGTCTCGACTGTCCCACAGAAGGAATCATTGTGGTTTGGAGCATCTCACAATTCCCATAGTTGGAAAACCTCCATGTCCTCGTGACACCCTCCCCTTCATTAAGGGGCAGTCATGGACAGAAATTCCGACCTAAGAAAACGTCTGATCCTAGCTCTGTCTTCAGGTATACGGATCTCGAATCATCTCTGCAGAGGGTGCCTGCCGTCCCCTCACCCCGAAATCTAAGTCTGGCTTGTGTTCTCAGAATTTTTTCCTCACACTCCTGGCCCACAAGCCTTCCAGTTTGGGAATTTTGGAGCCACTATGTGGCACTGTGTCTTCCCTCCAGAAGAAAAACGTTGCCCTCTGGGGCTACCCAGTAACCACAAATGAGTACCATCCTGCACGAAACTCGACTGCACCCCAATGATGAAGTCTAGCCTGGGCACTAATTCCCTGTCTGCCACAGCCTGAGCCTGCACCTCCCAACCCACACTCAACAGCTGGCCGAACACTGAGCACATCAGACACACCATGGCCTTAGGGCTTCATCTCTTCCCAACCTCAGTTTTCAGGCTTCAGAACCTAGACCTTAAATCCAATCACAGTCCAGGAGTGAAAGTGTTGCAGAAATTAGAACTCCATCTTCCCCATTGCCACAAAACTTGTGGTTCCCATACTGTGCAACGTTCAGTGTAGGAGAAACCAGCATGGTACATTAGGCCACGCCCTGACTTGAGGGGCTCCTTGGGCACAAAAACACATTGTGAAACTCAGTGTGAGACCTATCCTCAAGGAAGGCCTCTCAGTGTCTGGACCAAGAGCCCACATATGGGGCTTGCCATGTTCTTAGGTCCCAATGTTAACCAGAGGTCTGGTTGTCCAGTTCCCCCACCCACGACTCTGCTCTGGAATCCCTCTTTAGGTGGTCCACCTGAGGTAAAAAAAATAAATAAATAAACCAGAACGGCCTCCTCCCTTCCCACAGAATGACCCCAATCTCTTGGGATCGGGTCAAATCCCCAGAAAGGGAGCCTCATCGATGGCCTATGAGGACACCCCGACATTCCATGGCAATCGGTGACACATTTCCAGAAAAAAAAAAAAAAAAAAGCATGAGCATGCACATCACATTAGCCCTTTGTTCATATCCCGAAGAGGTCTCCTCACGGTCTATAGATCGGGCCGGCCATACCTCCATCCCCCAACCTAAGTGGAGTTTGTGTTTTCAGACTTTTTTCCAAATAGCCCTGGACCACACACGCTCCACACTTGGATCCCTGGAGCATCACCTCAGGACTGTGCTTCCCTTTCAAGGGAATTCTTCCCATTCCATTGGCCACAACCTTGCAAATTAGGAAAAACCTCCAAAGTCACCGAGGCCATCTCAATAGTGTAGGCCGCCCATGACAAACAGGGGTGATCTCAAACAAGCTGAGCAACTACCTCCACTCAGACAACAGATGTCCCCAGAGAAGAATATTGAACTGGACAGGCCGCTAGGCCCTAAACAGATCCATTGCTTTGGTTTCCAGACATCTCTCCTCAGAGGCCTCGTTTCCAATACCAGCATATGGTGGTTTCCTGAGGCACCAATAAGAACAAATCTCGTCTCCCCATGGAAACTTGCTCATTGGAGCTTTGTCATAACCTCTGGTTAGGGGAATCCTTCAGGGCCCTGGTGCCACTGCCCCATACCAAGGTCTCAATGGACTCAAACCAACATTAAGACCATCCTCAGGAAAGTCCATTTCAACTCAGCCCCCTCTGTTGCTACCCCAAGCCAGCAGATCAAACGTTTCTTGTTGCTAGGAGACAATTGGTATGGAGGTGGGCTGCCCAGGCATCCATACTTAGAACCCTGTTCTGGAAAAATACCTTAGAAGACGTCCTGGAGCCATCCAACAAATCTTAATTGTCCCACAGAAGGAATCCTTGCGGTTTGGAGCATCTCACAACTCCAATAGTGGGAAAACCCCCATGGCCTCATAATGCCCCCCCTTCCTGAAGGGGCCAACATGGACAGAAACTCAAACCTGAGCCAAAGTCTGAACCTCGACCTGAATTCAGACGCATGAGATCTCAATTCAGCTCTGCAGAGTGTGCCTGCCATGTCCTTGCCCCGAAACCTAAGCCTAGCTTGTGTTCTCAGACTTCCGTCCTCACTCTCCTGGCCCACAAGCCCTGCAGTTTGGGAATTCCGAAGCCACAATGCAGCACTCTGCCTGCCCTCCAGAAGAAAAACTTTGCCCTATGCTGCTAATAAGAAACGCCAAATGATTTTCTAATGCATGCCACTCGATTGTAAAGCAATTATACAGCCTACCCTGTATACTAATGCCCTGTCTGGCACAGCCTGAGACAAGACATCCCAAACGACACCCAGAGAGCTGGCCCCAACCTGGACACATAGGACCCGCTATGGCTGTAGGTCGTCATCTCTTCCCAACCTCGGTTTTCAGGCTTCAGAACCTAGACCTTATCTCCAATCACTGCCCAGGGGTGAACGTGATGCAGAAATTAGAATTCCTCCTTCCCCATGGCCAGAAACCTTGTGGTTGGCATGCTGTCCAACGTTCAATGTGGGGAAACCTGCATTGACCGAAAGGCCACGCCAGTGCTTGAGGGCCGCCTAGGGCACAGACATGCATTGTGACCTGCAGCGTGAGTCCCGTATTAAAGTAACGCCTCTCATTGGCTGGACCAAGATCCTGCATATGGGGCTTGTCATATCCATAGGCCCCCAGGCTTAACCAGAGGGCGAGTATTCCAGTTGACAGTACCCACTGCTATGCTCTAGAATCCCTCTACTGGGGGGACACATGAAGTAGAAAACAGGACACTTCCCTTCCCACAGAATGACCCCAAACTCTTGGGGGCTGAACAAACTACCAGAGAGGGAGACTTCTACGACCCATGAGGCAACTCCTACATTAAACGGCCATTGTGGACAAAACATCCAGAGACAAAAGCCTGAGCGACTGCCTAACACTCACCCTTCTTTCATATCCAGAGGAGCTCCCCTCATGGACTGTAGATCAGACCTGCTGTAACCTCGGCCCCAAACCTGAGCTGAGTTAGGGTTTTTGGATGTCTGTCTGCACAGCCATGGCCCACACAGCCTCCAGGCTGGGGTCTCTGGAGCCACACCACAGAACTGTGCCTGTTCTCTCCTAAGAAGCTGCCCATTCCATTGGCCACAACTCTACAAAATAGGAGAAACCTCAAGGTCCCCAAGGACATCCCACTACCGCAAGCCGCACTGGACAAATAGGGGCATTATGACACAAGCTGAGCACCTACTACCTCCATGCAGACACACAGACAGATATCCGCAGAGACAGAAGATTGACCCAGCCAGGCCCCTAGGCCCTATTATGAACTCTTGCTTTGTTGTCCAGGTATCACTGCTCAGAAACCTGGGTTCGAAGACCAGCATACGGGGCTTTCCTGAGGCACCAGACAGAAGGCCTCTCATCTCCACATGGGAAGCTTCCTTGTTGGAGTTGTGTCAAGCCCTTCGGGTTGGAGAATCCTGCAGAGTCCCTTAGTTACCGCCACATTCCAAGGTCTCCATGGCCACCAACCCACATTATGACTCATCCTCAGGAGAGTCCATTTAAACTCAGCCTTCTGGGTAGCTCACCCAAGAGCCCGCAGATTGAGCGTGCCTTGTCTCCACCAGGCAATGGGAAGGTGAGTTGGCGTTTCTCGGCATCCATGCTTAGGGCCCTGCTCTCGAGTCTTTCTGTATGGGGCATCCTGGAATCATCCAATAGTACTCGACTGTCCTGAAGAAGAAAACTCTGAAGTTTGGAGCAGCTCACAACTCCCAGCGTAGGGAAACCTCCCTGGCCTCATGTTGCCCTCACCCCCTTCAGGAAGGGGCCGTCATGGACACAAACTCCAGCGTGAGGCAACATCTGATAATCGCCCTGACCTCAACTGCAGGAGATCTCGATTCAGCCTCTGCAGAGTGGGCCTGCCATGCTCTTGGCCCCAAAACTCGTGCTAGCTTGTGTTTTCAGACTTCCTTCCTCACAATCCTGGCCACACCCCTCCAGTTTGGCAATTCTGGAGACACAATGCAGCACTCTGCCTGCCCTCCAGAAGAAAAATGTTGCCCTATAGGGCTAACCAGAAACGCCAAATGAGTAACAACATGCATGCCACTCGACCATACCCCAATTATACAGTCTAGCCTGTGCACTAAAGCCCTGTCTGACACAGCCTGAGGGCAGAACTCCAGTCCAACACCCAGACAGCTGGCCGTACACAGAGCATATCACACCCACAATGGCTTTAGGCCATCATCTCTACCCAACCTCAGTTTTCACCTTCAGAACCTAGACCTTATCTCCACTCACTGCTCAGGAGTGAACGTGATGCAAGAATCAGATCTTCTCCTTCGCCTTGGCAAGAAACCTAGTGGTTGGCATGTTGTCCAATGTTCTTTGTAGGAGAAAGCAGCATGGACTATGAGGCCCCACCATTCCCTGAGTTCCACAATTTGCAAAAACACACATTGTGACCCTCAGCGTGAGCCCTATTCTCATGTAAAGCCTCTTAGTGACTGGAACAACAGCCCACATATGGGGCTTGCCAAGCCCCTAGTCCCCCATCTCAACCAGAGTTCGAGATGTCTAGTGACCCCTACTCAGTGCTCTACTCTGGAATCCCTCTTTGGTGGGACACCTGAGATAAAAAAAAAAAAAATACAGAAAGGAATCTTCCCATCCACAGAATGATCCCAACCACTTGGGATCAGGCCAAATGACCAGAGAAAGAATTGTCCATGGCCCTTGAGGACACCCCGACATTCCAAGGCCCCCATTGACACAAAATCCAGAGACAAAACCCTGAGCAAGAGCCACATACTCGCCCTTTGTTCATAGCCCGGAAAATTCTCACGGTCTGTAGTTCGAGCCTTCATACATACATCCCCAAACCTAAGCTGAGTTTGTGTTTTCAGACTTCTGTCCCCACAGTCCTGGCCCACACACCATCCAAGCTGGGGCCCCTGGAGCCACACCTCAGGACTTTGGCTTCCCTCTCCAGGGGAATTCTGCCATTTCCATTGGCCACAACCCTATAGATTAGGAGAATCCTCCAAACTCCCCCAGGCCATCCGAATTGTGTTGGCTGCCCAGGACACACAGGGATGATCTTTCACAAGTTAGGAAACCACCTCCACTCAGACCCAGAGACAGATATCCCCATAGAATAAGATTGAACTGGACGGGCACTGAGGCCCTAATCAGATCCATTGATTTTGATTCCAGTCATCTCTCCTCAGAGGCCTGGTTTCCAATACCAGCATATGGGAGATTACTTAGGCACTCATCAAAACAATTCTCTTCTCTACATAGGAAACATACTCTTTAGAGCTCCATCAAAACCTCCGGTTATGAACATCCCTCAAGGCCCCGGATCAAGCACCCCATTCCAAGGTCTACATGGACACAAATGCACATTATGACCCATCCTCAACTCACCCATTTCAAAACACCCGCCTCGGTTGCTCCCCTAGATCCAGCAGATCGAACTTGCCTTGGCTCTATGAGACACCTGGAATGGGAGGCAGGCTGCCCAGGCATCCATGGCCCATGAGGCCCCGCCCATGTTTATGGGCCACATTGGTCACAAACACACATTGTGTCCCTCAGCCTGATCCCAGGCCTCAGGTAAGGCCTCTCAGTGGCTGGATGAAGAGACAGCATATTGTGCTTGCCATGCCCCTAGGCCCCAAATTTTACCCATAGTTCGGGTTCTCCCTTCACTTTTCCCCAGGGCTCTTCTTTGGAATTACTCTTTTGGAGGGACACCTGAGGTAACAAACCTGAAAGGAGTCCTCCCATTCCACAGATTGACGAAAAACAATTGGGATCGTGCCAAATCCACAGAGAGGAAAATTCGTCCATGGCCCATGAGGCCTCCCCGACATTCCACGGCCATCTCTGATACAAAATCCAGAGACAAAAGCCTGAGCAAGCGCCTCAGACTCGCTCTCTCTTCATATCCGGAAGAGTTCTTCTCATGGTTTATAGATCGGGTCTGCCATACCTACGTCCCCAAACCTAAGCTGAGTTTGTGTTTTCAGACTTCTGTCCTCAAAGTCCTGGGCCACACACCCTCCAGGCTGGTGCCCCTGGAGTCACACATTAGGACTGTGCCAACCCAATCCATGGGAATTCTGCCGATGCCATTGTCCAAAACAGTAAAATTTGGAGAACCCTCCAAATCCCTGAGGCCATCCCAATAGTGCAGGTCGCCCGGGACAAACAAGGGCAGTCTGATACCTGCTGAGCATCTACCTCCACTCATACCATAGATGGATGTCCCCTGAGAAGAAGATTGAACCAGACAGGACCCTAGGCCATAATCGGATACATTGCTTTGGATTACAGGCATGTCTCCTCAAAAGCCTGGATTCCAATACCAGCATAGAAGTTTTCCTGAGGCACCCATCAAAACAAATCTCGTCTCCACAAGGAACCTTGTGCATCGAGCTATGTCAAAAGCTTAGGAGAATACTTCAGGGTCCCGGTGCCACCGCCCCTTTTTAAGGCCCTCATGGACACAAACACACATTAGGACCCATCCTCATGAAAGTCCATTTCAAGTCAGCCACCCCGGTTGCTCCCGCAGAACCATCAGATCTAAACTGTCTTGTTGCTGGGAGACATTTGGAATGCGAGGCCGGCTTCCCAGCATCCATCCTCGAACAGTGCCCTGGAGTCATTCCATATGGGATGTCCTGAAAGCTGCCCAACAGGTCTCAATTGTCCCGCAGAAGGAATCCTTGATGGGGGCATCCCACAACTCCCAACGTGGGAAAAACTCCATGGCCTTGAGATTCCGCTCCCTTCATGAAGGGTCCGTCATGCACAGAAACTCCAACCTGAGCCAACGTCTGATCCTCGCCCTGACTTCAGATGCATGAGATATTGGTTCAGATCTACAGTGGTACCTGCCGTGTCCTCGCCCTGAAACCCAAGTCTAGCTTGTGTTCTCAGACTTCCGTCCTCACACTCCTCTACACGAAGCCCTCAAGTTTAGCAATTCCGGACTGACAATGAAGCACACTGCCTGCCCTCTAGAAAACAAATTTTGCCTAATGAGCTGCCCAGACAACTTATATGAGGATAAATCTACATGGCACTCGACTGTACCCAAATTATATAGTCTAACCTGGGCACTAATGCACTGTCTGACACAACCTGAGCTCGGACCTCCTGACCAACACCCAGACAGCTGACCGCACACTGAGCACATCAGAACCGCCATGGCCTTAGGTCATCATCTCTTCCCTACCTCAGTTTTTAGGCTTCAGTACCTAGACCTTATCTCCAATCACTGCCCAGGGGTGCCTGTGATGCAGAAATCAGAACTCTTCCTTACCCATGGCAAGAAACCTTGTGGTTGGCATGTTGTCCAACGTTCAGTGTAGGAGAAACCAGGATTCACCATGAGGCCCTGCCCATTCTTGTTTGCGAAGTGGGCATAAACACGCATTGTGACCCTCAGCGTGAGTCCTGTCCTCTAGTAAGTCCTCTCAGTGGCTCGACCATTAGATGTCATAATGGGCTTGACATGTCCCTAGCCCACAATTTTTAACCAGATTTCTGGTTGTCTGTTCGGCCCTCCCCAGGGCTCTACTCTGGAATCCCTCATTTGGTGGGAAACCTGAGGTTAAAAAACAAAACATGGCAAATCAACAACAACAACAAAACGGACTTCTTCCATCCCACAAAATGACCCCAAACTCTTTGAACGGGGCCAAACCCCCAGAGTGTAAGACTCGTCCATTTCCCATGAAGTCACCAGGGAATTTCACGACCATGAGTGTCACGATATCCAGAGACAAAAACTTGAGCACGAGCCTCACACTCGCCCCTTATTCATATCCCGAAGAGTTCTCCTCATGGTCTGTAGATCAATCCTGCCATACCTATGACCTGAAACATAAGCCGCGTTTGTGTTTTCAGACGACTGTCCAAACAGCTCTGCCTACACACCCTACAGGCTCAGGCCCCTGGAGCCAAACCTGAGGACTGTACTTGCCCTCTCCAAGGGAATTGTATGTGCCCATTCCAATGGCCACAACCCTACTAATAGGATAAACCTGCAAACTCCCTGAGGCCATCCCAATAGTGGTGGCTTCCCAGGACAAACTCGGGCAATCTGAGCCCATCTGAGAACCTACATGCACTCAGACGCATAGACTGATGTTCCCAGAGGTAAAAAGGTACGAACAGGCCCCTAGGCACTATTCGGATTCATTGTTGTGGTATCCAGTCATCTCTCCTCAGAGGCCTGGATTTCAATACCAGCATATGGCTGTTTCCTGACTCATCCGTCATAAAAAATCTCATCTACATATGGGAAACTTGCACGTTGGAGCTGTGTCAAAGCCTCTGTTTGAAAAAACCCTTCAGGACCCCAGTGCCACCGCTTCATTCCAAGGTCTCCATAGACACAAAAACATATTAGGATCCATCCACAGGAGAGTCCATTTCAACTCAGATCCAGATTGCTCGCCCAGATCCAGCAGATATAACCTGTCTTGTTGCTAGGACACAATTGGAATGCAAGGTGGGCTACCCAGGCATCCATCCTTAGAACCCTGCTCGGAATCGTTGGCCTGGAGCCAACCAACATGTCTCAATTGTCCTGCACAAGAATCTTTGCAGTTTGGAGCTTCTCACAACTAACATCGTGGGAAAACCCCCACGGCCTCGTGACCCCCCCGCCCCTTCATGAAGGGCCATCAGGGACAGAAACACCAACCTGAGCGATCTTCTGATCCTCGCCCTGACATCATAAGCACGAGATCTCGATTCAGGTCTGTAGATTGTTCCTGCCTTGTCCTCACCCAGAAACCTAAGCCTAGCTTGTGTTCTCAGATTTCCGTCTTCAGACTACTGGCCCACAAGCCTCCAGTTTGCAAACCAGAACTATAATGCAGCACTCTTCCAGCCTTCAGGAAGAAAAACATTGCCCTGTGGGGCTACCCAGAAACTCCAAATGAGGATCAACCTGCACGCCATTCGACTGTACCCCAAATATATAGGCTGACCTGGGCACTATTGCCCTTTCTACACAGCCTGAGCCTGGACTTCCTGGCCCCACCCAGAAAGCTGGTCGAACACTGAGCACGCCGGACGAGCCATGTCCTTAGGTCGTCATCTCTTCCCAACCTCGATTCTCAAGTTTCAGAACCTAGACCTTATCTCCAATCACTGCCCAGGCTTGTAAGTGATGCAGAAATCACAACTCCTTCCCCGTGGCTAGAAACCATGTGGTTGGCATGTTTTCCAATGTTCATTGTAGTTGAAACCAGTGTGGCCCATGAGGCCCCGCCCATGTTTATGGGCCACATTGGTCAGAAACACACATTGTGACCCTCAGCCTGATCCCAGTCCTCAGGTAAGGCCTCTCAGTGGCTGGATGAAGAGATAGCATATTGGGCTTGCCATGCCCCTAGGCCCCAAATTTTACCCATAGTTCGGGTTGTCCCTTCGCTTTTCCCCAGGGCTCTTCTTTGGAATTCCTCTTTTGGCGGGACACCTAAGGTAACCAACCTGAAAGGAGACCTCCCATTCCACAGATTGACGAAAAAGAATTGGGATCGGGCCAATTCCACAGAGAGGAAGATTCGTCAATGGCCCATGAGGTTTCCCAGACAATCCACGGCCATCGCTGATACCGAATCTAGAGACAAAAGACTGAACAAGCACCTCAGACTCGCTCTTTCCTCATATCCTGAAGTGTTCTTCTCATGGTTTATAGATCGGGCCTGCCATACCTATGTCTCCAAACCTAAGCTGAGTTTATGTTTTCAGACTTCTGTCCTCAAAGTCCTGGGCCACACACCCTCCACGCTGCGGTCCCTGGAGCCACACATAAGGACTGTGCCTACCCAATCCATAGGAACTCTGCCCATTCCATTGTCCAAAACCGTAAAATTAGGAGAACCCTCCAAATTCCTGAGGCCATCCCAATAGTGCAGGTCGCCCGTGACAAACAAGCGCAGTCTGATAGCAGCTGAGCATCAACCTCCACTCATACCATAGATGGATGTCTGCAGAGAAGAAGATTGAACCAGACAGGACCCTGGCCATATCGGATCCATTGCTTTGGTTACAGGCATGTCTCCTCAAAAGCCTGGATTCCAATACCAGCATAGGGGTTTTCCTGAGGCAGCAATCAGAACAAATCTCGTCTCCACAAGGAAACATGTGCATCGAGCTATGTCAAAAGCTTAGGAGAATACTTCAGGGTCCTGGTGCCACGGCCCCATTCCAAGGCCCCATGGACACAAACACACATTAGGACCCATCCTCAGGAAAGTCCATATCAAGTCAGCCACCCCGGTTGCTCCCGCAGAGCCATCAGATCTAAACTGGCTTGTTGCTAGGAGACAATTGGAATGCGAGGCTGGCTTCCCAGGCATCCTCCCTCGAATGGTGCTCTGGAGTCATTCCATATGGGATGTCCTGGAGCTGCCCAAAGGTCTCAATTATCCCGCAGAAGGAATTCTTGAAGGGGGCAACCCACAACTCCCACGTGGGAAAAACTCCATGGACACGAGATTCCCGCTCCCTTCATGAAGGGGCCGTCAGGCACAGAAACTCCAACCTAAGCCAAAGTCTAATTCTCTCCCTGACTTGAAATGGATGAGATATTGGTTCAGATTCTCAGGGGGTACCTGCCGTGCCCTTGCCCTGAGCCCAAGTATAACTTTTGTTCTCAGAATTCCGACCTCACTCTCCTGGCCTCAAAGCCCTCATGATTGGTAAATCCGGTCCCACAATGCAGCACATGGCCTGCTTTCTGGAAAAAAAAATATTGCCTAAAGAGCTGCCAAGGCACCTTATATGAAGATAAACCTACACGGTACTTGACTTTGCCCGAATTATATAGTCTAACCTGGGCACTAATGCACTATCTGACACAACCTGAGCCGGGACTTCCTGACCAACACCCAGACAGCTGACCGCACACTGAGCACATCAGAACTGCCATGGCCTTAGGTCATCATCTCTTCCCTACCTCAGTTTTCAGGCCTCAGAAACTAGACTTTATCTCTGCCTGGGGGTGAGTGTGATGCAGAAATCAGAACTTCTCCTTACACATGGCAAGAAACCTTGTGGTTGGCATGTTGTCCAACGTTCATTGTAGGAGAAACTAGCATTCACCCTGAGGCCCGCCTATTCTTGAGTGCGACGAGGGCATAAATATGCATTGTGACCCTCAGTGTGAGTCCTGTCCTCTAGTAATTCCTCTCAGAGCCTGGATCACTAGATGTCATAATGGGCTTGACATAGCCCTAGGCCCCAATTTTTAACCAGATTTCTGGTTGTCCAGTCACCCCTCCCCAGAGCTCTACTCTGGAATTCCTCATTTGGTGGGACAACGGAGGTTAAAAAATGAAACAAAACAAAGCAACAACAACAAAAAAAACGACTTCTTCCATCCCACAGAATGACCCCAACCTCTTTGGAAGGGGCCAAATCCCCAGAGAGTAAGACTCGTCCATTTCCCATGAAGTCACCCGGAAATTTCACGACCATGAGTGACATGATATGCAGAGACAAAAACATGAGCAATAGCCTCACACTCGCTTTTTTTTCATATACCGAAATGTTCTCCTCATGGTCTGTAGATCAGTCCTGCCCTACCTATGACCCAAAACAGAAGTCGAGTTTGTGTTTTCAGACAACTGTCCAAACAGCCCTGGCCTACACACCCTATAGGCTCAGGCCCCTGAAGCCAAACCTGAGGACTGTTCTTGCCCTCGCAAGGGAATTGTGTGAGCCCATTCCAATGGCGACAACGCAACTAAAAGTATAAACCTTTAAATTCCCTGAGGCCATCCCATAGTGTTGGCTTCCAAGGACAAACACGGGCAATCTGAGTTCATCTGAGCACCTACCTGCACTCTGACCCATAGATAGATGTCGCCCGAGGTAAAAAGAAACCAACAGGCCCCTAGGCACTAATCGGATTCATTGCTTTGGTTTCCAGGCATCTCTCCTCAGAGGCCTGGATTTCAATACCAGAATATGGCTGTTTCTTGACTCACCCATCAGAACAAATCTCCTCTACACATGGGAAACTTGCATGGTGGAGCTGTGTCAAACCTCTGTTTAGGAGAAGCCTTCAGGGCCCTAGTGCCACCGCTTAATGCCACAGTCTCCATAGACACAAAAACATATTAGGACCCATCCACAGGAGAGTCCATTTAAACTCAGCCTCCTCGGTTGCTCCCCGAGATCCAACAGATCTAGCCTATCTTGTAGCTAGGAGAATATTGGAATGCGAGGTGGGCTACCCAGCCATCCATCCTTAGAACCCTGCTCAGAATCGTTGGCCTGGAGCCAACCAACTGGTCTCAATTGTCCCACAGTAGAATCTTTGCAGTTTGGAGCTTCTCACAACTCCCATGGTGGGAAAACCCCCACGGCCTCGTGATTCCCCCCCTTTATGAAGGGGCCATCAGGGACAGAAAGTCAAACCTGAGGCATCGTCTGATGCTCAACCTGACTTCAGGTGCACGAGATCTCGATTCAGGTCTGTAGATTGTGCCTGCCATGTCCTCACCATAAAACCTAAGCCTAGCTTGTGTTCTCAGAGTTCCGTCCTCAGACTACCGGCCCACAAGCCCTCCAGTTTGGCAATCCGGAAGTACAATGCAGCACTCTGTGGGCCCTCCAAGAGAAACATTGCCCTCTGGGGCTACCTAGAAACCCCAAATGAAGATCAACCTGCACGCCATTTGGCTGTACACCAAATATATAGGCTGATCTGGGCATCATTGCCTTCTCTGACACAGCCTGAGCTGGACCTCCTGGCCCCACCCAGACAGCTGGCCGCACACTAGGCACATTGGAACCAACATGGCCTTAGTTCGTCATCTCTTCCCAACCTCGGTTTTCAGGCTTCAGTACCTAGACCTTATCTCTAATCACTGCCCAGGTTTGAAAATGTTGCAGAAATCAGAACTCGTTCCCTTGGCAAGAAACCTCGTGGTTGGCATGGTGTCCAACGTTCAGTGTAGTTGAAACCAGTGTGGCACATGAGACCCAGCCCATGCTTGAGGGCTACATTGGTCTCAAACACACATTGTGACCCTCAGCCTGAGCCCGGTCCTCAGGCAAGGCCTCTCAGTGGCTGCATGAAGAAACAGCATATTGGGATTGCCATGCCCCTAGACCCCAATTTTTAACCATAGTTCGGGTTGTCCCTTCACTCTTGCCCAGGGCTCTGCTTTGGAATTCCTCTTTTGGTGGGACACCTCAGGTAACAAACCTTAAAGGAGTCCTCCCATCCCACAGATTCATGAAAAAGAATTGTGATCGGACCAGATCCACAGAGAGGAAGATTTGTCCATGGCCCAGGAGGCCTCCCCGACATTCCTCGGCCATCGCTGATACAAATCCAGAGACAAAAGCCTGAGCAAGCGCCTCAGACTCGCTCTTTCTTCATATCCTGAAGAGTTCTTCTCCTGGTTTGTAGGTCGGGCTTGCCATACCTACGTTCCCAAACCTAAGATGAGTTTGTGTTTTTTGTTTTCTGTCCTCAAATTCCTGGGCCACATACCCTCCAGACTGAGCCCCTGGAGCCACACATTAGTACTGTGCCTACCCAATCCATGGGAATTCTGCCCATGCCATTGTCTCAAACCGTTCAAATTAGGAGAACCCTCCATAGTCCCTGAGGCCATCTCAATGGTGTAGGTTGTCCCGGACAAACAAGGGCCGTCTGACACCAGCTGAGCATCAACCTCCACTCATACCATAGATGGATGTCCCCAGAGAAGAAGATTGAACCAGGCAGGACCCTAGGACATAATGGGATCCATAGCTTTGGTTTACAGGCATGTCTCCTCAAAAGCCTGGATTCCAATACCAGCATAGGGCTTCTCCTGAGGCACCCATCAGAACAAATCTCGTCTCCACAAGGAAACTTGTGCATGGGAGCTATGTCAAAGGCTTAGGAGAATACTTCAGGGTGCCGGTGCCACCGCCCCATTCCAAGGCCCTCAGGGACACAAACAAACATTAGGACCCATCCTCCGGAAAGTCCATTTCAACTCAGCCACCCCGGTAACACCTGCTGAGCTATCAGATCTATACTGTCTTGTTGCTAGAAGAAAATTGGAAAGCGAGGCGGGCTTCCCAGGCATTCATCCTCGAATGGTGCTCTCGAGTCATTCCATATGTGATGTCCTGGAGCTGTCCAACAGGTCTCAATTGTCCCGCAGAAGGAATCTTTGAAGGGCCATCTCACAACTCCCAACGTGGGGAAACCTCCATGGACTAGAGATTCCACTCCCTTCATGAATGGGCCGTCATGTACAGAAACTCCAACCAGAGCCAATGTCTGATCCTCGCCCTGAATTCAGATGCATGAGATATTGGTTCAGATCTGCCGAGGTACCTGCCGTGC
This sequence comes from Mustela nivalis, assembly GCF_964662115.1. Taxonomy (NCBI): domain Eukaryota; kingdom Metazoa; phylum Chordata; class Mammalia; order Carnivora; family Mustelidae; genus Mustela; species Mustela nivalis. Next base: position 37,848 of record NW_028134645.1, on the reverse strand, counting down.
CCTCGACCTGAAACCCAAGTCTAGCTTGTGTTCTCAGACTTCCGTCCTCACACTCCTGGCCCAGAAGACCTCAAGTTTGGCAATTCCGAACCCACTGTGCAGCACTCTGCCTGCCCTCTAGAAACAAAATATTGCCTCATGAGCTGCCCAGGCACATCATATGAGGATAAACCTACACGCCACTTGACTGTACGTAAATTATATACTCTAAGCTGTGCACTAATGCACGGTCTGACACACCTGAGCCCGGACCTCCTGACTAACACACAGACAGCTGACCACACACTGAGCACAACAGACCAGCCATGACCCTCGGACATCATCTCTTCCATACCTCAGTTTTCAGGCTTCAGAACCTACCTTTTCTCCAATCACTGCCCAGGGGTGATGGTATGTAGAAATCAGAACTCCTCCTTACCCATGGCAAGAAACCTTGTGGTTGGCATGTTGTCCAACGTTCAGTGTAGGAGAAATCAGCATTCACCCTGAGGCCCAGCCCATTCTCAAGTGCGACGAGGGCATAAACACACCAAACTCTTTGGACGAGGCCAACCTTCTAAAGAGTAAGACTCGTCCATTTCCCATGAAGTCACCCGGAAATTTCACGACCATGAGTCACACGATATCCAGAGATAAACTTGAGCAAGAGCCTCACACTCGCCCTTTTTTCATATCCCGAAGAGTTCTTCTCATGTTCTGTAGATCAGTCCTGCCATACCTATGACCCGAAACATAAGCCGAGGTTGTGTTTTCAGACAACTGTCCAAACAGCCCTGGCCTACACACCCCAAAGGCTCAGGCCCTTGGAGCCAAACCTGAGGACTGTACTTGCCCTCTCCAAGGGAATTGTGTGTACCCATTCCAATGGCCACAATCCTACTAATAGGATAAACCTCCAAAGTTCCTGAGGCCATCCCAATAGTGGTGGCTTCCCAGGACAAACAGGAGCAATCTGAGCCCAAATGAGCACCTACCTGCACTCAGACCCATAGACTGATGTCCCCAGAGGAAAAAAGGAATGAACAGACCACTAGGCACTAATTGGATCCATTGCTATGGTTTCCAGGCATGTCTCCTCAGAGGCCTGGATTTCAATACCAGCATATGGCTGTTTCTTGACTCACCCATCAGAACAAATCTCATCTACATATGGGAAACTTGCATGGTGGAGCTGTGTCAAAGTCTCTGTTTAGAAGAACCCATAAGGGACCCAGTGCCACCGCTTCATTCCAAGGTCTCCATAGACACAAAAACATATTAGGACACATCCACAGGAGAGTCAATTTCAACTCAGCCTCCTCAGTTGCTCCCCCAGATCCAGCAGATCTAACCTTTCTTGTAGCTAGGAGAAAAATGGAATGCCAGGTGTGGTACCTAGCCATCCATCCTCAGAACCATGCTTGGAATCCTTGGCCTGGCGCCAACTAACAGGTCTCAATTGTCCTGGAGAAGAATCTTTGTAGTTTGGAGCTTCTCACAACTCCCATCGTGCGAAACCCCCCATGGCCTCGTGATTCCCCCCCTTCATGAAGGGGCCATCAGGGACAGAAAGTCCAACCTGAAGATCGTCTGATCCTCACCCTGACTTCAAATGCACGAGATCTCGATTCAGGTCTGTAGATTGTGCCTGCCATGTCCTCACCCATAAAAACTAAGCCTAGCTGGTGTTCTCAGACTTCAGTCCTCAGACTACTGGCCCACAAGCCATCCAGTTTGGCAATCCAGAAGTACAATGCGGCACTCTGCCTGCTCCCTGGAAGAAGAACATTGCCCTCTGGGGCTACCCAGAAACCCCAAATGAGGATCAACCTGCACGCCATTTGGCTGTACACCAAATATATAGGCTGAAGTGGGCACAATTGCCCATTCTGACACAGCCTGAGCCTGGAACTCCTGGCCCCACCCAGACAGCTGGCCGCACACTGAGCACATCGGACCCGCCATGGCCTTAGGTCGTCATCTCTACCCAACCTCGGTTTTCAGGCTTCAGAACCTTGACCTTATCTCCAATCACTGCCCAGGTTTGAAAATGTTGCAGAAATCCGAACTCGTTCCCTTGGCATGAAACCTCGTGGTTGGCATGTTGTCCAACTTTCAGTGTAGTTGAAACCAGTGTGGCACATGAGACCCAGCCCATGGTTGAGGGCCACATTGGTCTCAAACACACATTGTGACCCTCAGCCTGAGCCCGGTCCTCAGGCAAGGCCTCTCAGTGGCTGCATGAAGAAACAGCATATTGGGCTTGCCATGCCCTAGACCCTAATTTTTAACCATATTTCGGGTTGTCCCTTCACTCTTGCCCAGGGCTCTGCTTTGGAATTCCTCTTTTGGTGGGACACCTCAGGTAACAAACCTTAAAGGAGTCCTCCCATCCCACAGATTCACAAAAAAGAATTGGGATAGGGCCAAATGCACAGAGAGGAAGATTCGTCCATGGCCCATGAGGCCTCCCCGACATTCAACGGCCATCGCTGATACAAAATCCAGAGACAAAAGCCTAACCAAGCGCCTCAGACTCGCTCTTTCTTCATATCCTGAAGAGTTCTTCTCATGATTTGTAGTTCGGTCGTGCCATACCTACGTTCCCAAACCTAAGCTGAGTTTGTGTTTTTTGTTTTCTGTCCTCAAAGTCCTGGGCCACACACCCTCCAGGCTGGGCCCCTGGAACCACACATTAGGACTGGGCCTAACCAATCCATGGGAATTCTGCCCATTCCATTATCCAAAACCGTACAAATTAGGAGAAACCTCCAAATTCCCTGAGGCCATACCAATGGTGTAGGTTGTCCGGGACAAAAAAGGGCCGTCTGACACCAGCTGAGCATCTACCTCCACTCATACCATAGATGGATGTCCCCAGAGAAGAAGATTGACCAGACAGGACCCCAGGCCATAATGGGATCCATAGCTTTGGTTTACAGGCATGTCTCCTCAAAAGCCTGGTTTCCAATACCAGCTGAGGGCTTCTCCTGAGGCACCCATCAGAACAAATCTCGTTTACACATGGGAAACTTGCATGTTGGAGCTCTCTCAAAGCCTCTGGTTAGAAGGACATTTCAGGTTCCCGGTGCCAGCGCCTCATTCCAAGGTCTCCATGGAGACACACCCACATTAGGACCCATCCACAGGAGAGTCCATTTCAACTCAGCCCCCTCAGTTGCTCCCCCTGATCCAGCAGATCTAACCCGTCTTGTCGCTAGGAGATGATTGGAATGAGAGGCAGGCTTCCCAGACATCCATACTTAGAACCATTCTCAGAATTATGCTGTATGGGAAGTCCTGGAGCCAACCAACAGGTCTCAATAGTCCCGCAGAAGAATCTTTACTGTTTGGAGCATCTCACAACTCCCATCATGGGCAAACCTCCATGGCCTCGTGATTTCGCCCCCTGTGCTTCATGAAGGGGCCATCAGGGACAGAAGCTCCAACCTGAGCGATCGTCTGATCCTCGCCCTGACTTCAGATGCAGGACATCTTGATTCATCTCTGCAGAGTGTGTCTGCCGTGCCCTTGCCCAGAAACGTAAGTCTAATTTGTGTTCTCAACTTCCATCCTCACATTCCTGGCCCACAAGCCCTCCAGTTTGGCAATTCCAGAACTACAAGGCAGCACTCTGCCTGCTTTCCGGAAGAAAAACTTTGCCCTCTGGGGCTACCCAGATTCCCCAAATGAGGATCAACCTGCATGCCACTTGACTGGACCCCAATTATACAGGCTGCCCTGGGCACTACTGCCCTTTCTGGCACAGCCTGAGACTGAACCTCCTGGCTCGCACCCACCCAGCTAGCCACACACTGAGCACATCAGACCCGCCATGGCCTTAGGTCATCATCTCTTTCCAACCTCGGTTTTCAGGCTTCAGAACCTAAACCTTATCTCCAGTCACCACCCAGGGTTGAACATGATGCAGGAATCAGAACTCCTTCCCCATGGCAAGAAACCTTGTGGTTGGCATGTTGTCCAACGTAAAATGTAGTTGAAACCAGTGTGGCCCATGAGGCCCTGCAGATGCTTGAGGACCAAGTCGTTCACAAACATGCATTCTGACCCTCAACGTGAGCCCAGTTCTCAAGTAAGGCCTCTCAGTGGCTGGACCAAAAGACAGCATATTGGGCTTGTCATGCCCCTAGGCCCCAATTTTTAACCAGATTTCTGGTTGTCCAGTCTCCCCTCCCCAGGGCTCGGCTTTGGAATCCCTCTTTTGGTGGGACACCTGAGGTAACAAAACTGAAAGGACTCCTCCCATCCCACAGTTTGACCCAAAACAATTGGAATCGGGCCAAATCCACAGAGCGGAAGACTCGTCCATGGCCCATGAGGCCTCCCGGACATTCCACGCCCATCGTTGACACAAAATCCAGAAACAAAAGCCTGAACAAGTGCCTCACAATCTCTCTTTCTTCATATCTGGAAGAATTCTCCTCACGGTCTGTAGATCGGGCCTGCCATACCTACGTCCCTAAACCTAAACTGAGTTTGTGTTTTAGACTTCTGTCTCCACAGTCCTGGTGCACACACCCTGCAGGCTGGGGCCCCTGGAGCCACATCAAAACTGTGCCTTCCCTCTCCACAGGAATTCTGCCCATTCCATTGTCCATAATCATAAAATTAGGAGAAACCTCCAAAGTCCCCAAGGCCTTCACAATAGTGTAGGCCGCCTGGGACAAACAAGGGCCATCTGACACCAGCTGAGCATCTAACTCCACTAATACCTTAGATGGATGTACACAGAGAAGAAGATTCAACCGGACAGGCCCCTAGGCTCTAAACGGAGCCATTGCTTTGGTTTCCAGTTATCTCTCTTCAGAGGCCTATATTCCAATAACAGTATATGGGGGTTTCCTGAGGCACCAATCAGAACAAATCTCGTCTCCACATGGGAAACTTGTCCTTTGGAGATGTCTCAAAACCTCCGGTTAGGAGAATCCTTCAGGGCCCATGCACCAATGCCCCATTCCAAGGTCTCCATGGACACAAACCCACATTAGCATCCATCCTCAGGAGAGTCCATTTCAACTCAGCCCCCTTGGTTGCTCTGACAGAGCCAGCATATCAAACCTGTCTATTTGCTAGGAGACAACTGCAATGTGAGGCGGGCTTCCCATGCATCCATCCTAAGATCCCTGCTCTGGTGTCATTCTGTATGGTATGTACTGGAGTGATACAAAAGGTCTCAATTGTTGATCAGAAGGAATCCTTGTTGTTTGGAGCATCTCACAACTCCCATCGTGGGTAAACCTCCATGGACTGGAGATGCTGTCCCCTTCATAAAGTGGCCAGAATGGACAGAAATTCAAACCTAAGCCTAGGTTTGAACCTCGCCCTGACTTCAGATTCATGATATCCCGATTCAGATCTGCAGAGGGTGCCTGCCGTGCCCTCGCCCAGAACCTACGCCTAACATGTGTTCTCAGACTTCCGTCCTAACACTCCCCGTCCACAAGGCATCCTCTTTGGAAATTCCGGAGCCACAATGCAGCACTCTGCCTGTCCTCCAGAAGAAAAACATTGCCCTTGGGGCTACCCAGAAATGCCAAATAAAGATCAACCTGCACGGCACTCAGTTGTACCCCAATTATACAATCTACCCTGGGCACTAAGGCCCTGTCTGACACAGCCCAAGCTTGGACCTCCCGACCAACACCCAGACAGCTGGCTCCACGCTGAGCATATCGGACCCGACATGGCCTTAGGTCGTCATCTCTTCCCAACCTCGGTTTTCAGACTTCACAACCTGGACCTTATGTCCAATCACTACCCAGGGGTGAATGACATGCAGAAATCAGAATTAATACTTCCCCATGGCAAGAACTCATGTGGTTGACATGTTGACTATCATTCAGTGTAGGAGAAACAAGCATGCACCATGAGTCCCCACCCATGCTTGAGTACCACGAGGGCATAAACACGCATTGTGACCCTCAGCATGAGTTCTGTCCTCAATGAAGGCCTCTCAGTGGCTGGACCATTAGAAGGCATATTGGGCTTGCCATGCCCCTAGGCCAGTATTTTAAGTTAGATTTCTTGTTGTCCAGGGCTCTGCTCTGGAATCCCACTTTTGGTGGGACACCTTAGTTAACAAAACTGAATCCCACAGATTAACCCAAAACAATTGGGATCTGGCCAAATCCACAGAGAGAAACACTCTTCCATGGCCCATGAGGACTCCTCGACATTCCACGGCCATCATTGACACAAAATCCAGGGGCAAAAGCCTGACAAGTGTCACACTTTCACCCTTTATTCAGATCCCAAAAAGTTCTCCTCATAGTCTGTAAATCGGGCCTGCCATACCTACGTCCCCAAACCTAAGCTGAGTTTGTGTTTTAAGACATCTGTCCCCACAGTCCTTGCCCACACACCCTCAAGGCTGGGCTCTTGGAGCCACACATCAGGTCTGTGCCTGCCCACTCCACAGGAATTCTGCCCATGCCATTGTCCATAATCATACAATTTAGGAGAAACCTCCAAAGTCCCCGAGGCCATCCCTATAGTGTAGGCCGCCCGGACAAACAGGAGCGGTCTGACACCAGCTGAGCAACTACCTCCATTTCATAAAATAGACAGATGTCGACAGAGAAGAAGATTGAGCCAGAGGCTCCTAGGACCTAATTGGATGCATTGCTGTGGTTTCTATGTATCTCTCCTCAGATACATACCAGCATATGTGGGTTTCCTGAGGCACCAATTAGAACAAATCTTGTCTCCACATGGAAAACTTGCTCTTTCGAGTTGTTTCAAAATCTCCGGTTAGAATCCTTTAGAGCCCTGGGGCCACCACCCCATTCCAACGTCCTCATGGACACAAACACACATTAAGACCCATCTTCAGGAGAGTCCATTTCAACTCAGCTCCCACGATTGCTCCTGCATAGCCATCAGATCATACCTGTCTTGTGGCAGGGAGACAATTGGTGTAAGAGGCAGTCTGCTCAGGCATCCATCCTTAGAACCCGGCTCTGGAGTCATTCCATATGGGATGTCCTGGAGCCATCCAACAGTTCTCAATTTTCCCGCAGAAGGAATCCTTGCAGTTTGGAGCATCCCACAACTCCCAACGTGGGAAAACCTCCATGGCCTCGAGATTCCATCCCTTTGATGAAGGGGCCATCATGGACAGAAACTCCAACCTGCGCCTAAGTCTGATCCTCGTCCTGACTTCAGATGAATGAGATTTTGATTCGGATCTGCAGAGGGTGCCTGCCGTGCCCTCGCCCTGAAACTTATGTCTAGCTTATGATCTCAGACTTACGTCCTCACACTCCTGGTCCCAACGCCCTTAAGTTTGGCAATTCTGGACCCACAATGCTGCACTCTGCCTGCCCCAGTGAGATTCCCTGACACAATAAATGAGGATGAACCTACATGGAACTCAACTGTACCCAAATTATACAGTCTAACCTGGGCACTAATGCACTGTCTGACACAGCCTGAATCCATACCTCCTGAACAACACCCAGAAAGCTGACCGCACACTGAGCACATCGGACCCTCCATGACCTTAGGTTATCATCTCATCCCAACCTCGATTTTCTGGATTCAGAACTTAGATCTTATCTCCAGTCACTGCCCAGGGGTGAACATGATGCAGAAATCAGAATTCCTCCTTCCCCATGGAAAGAAACCTTGTGGTTCGTATGTTGTCCAAAGTTCAGTGTAGGAGAATCAAGCATGGCCCATGAGTCCCCGCCCATGCTTGATGCCTACATTGGGCACAAACATGCATTGTGACCCTCAGTGTGAGCACTGTACTCAAGGAAGACCTCTCAGTGGCTGGACCAAGGTACCCCATATGGGGATTGCCATGCCCTTAGGCCCCCTATCTTATACAGAGTTCGGGTTGACCAGTCGCCCCTTCCCAGGGTTCTGCTCTGGAATCCCTCTTTAGTGGCACACCTGAGGAAAAAAAAAAAAAAAAAAAAAAAAAAAAACAGAATGGACTCCTCCCATCCCACGGAATGACCCCAAAATATTGGGATCATCCAAATCCCCATAGAGGAAGTCTCACCCATGGTCCATGAGGACGCCCCTACATTCCACGGCCATCAGTGACACAAAATCCAGAGTCAAAAGCCTGAGCAAGTGCCTCACACTCACTCTTTGTTCATATCCTGAAGAGTTCTGCTCAAGGTCTGTAGATCGGGCCTCCCATACCTATGTCCCCAAACCTAAGACGAGTTTCTGTTTTCAGACTTCTGTCCCCACAGCTCTGACCCACACACCCTCCATGCTTGAACCCCTAGAGCCACACCTCAGGATTGTGCCTTCCCTCCCCAAAGGAATTCTGCCCATTTCATTGGCCACAAACTTGCAAATTAGGAGAAACCTCCAAAGTCAAAGTGGCCATCCCAATAGTGTAGACTGCCCAGGACAAATAGGGGCAATCTGACACCAGCTGAGGAACTACCTCCACTCAATCCCATAGACAGATGAACCGAGAGAAGAAGATTAAACCAGACAGGCCCCAGGCCCTAATCAGATCCATTGCCTTGGTTTCCAGGCATCTATCCTCAGAGTTCTGGTTTCCAATACCAGCATATTGGGGGTTACTGAAGCACCAATGAGAACAAATCTTGTTTCCCCATGGGAAAAATGCTTCTTGGAGCTGTGTCAAAACCTCTGGTTAGGAGCATCCTTCAGAGCCCTGGTGCCACTGCCCCATTCCAAGGTCTCCATGGACACAATCCCACATTATGACCGATCCTCAGGAGAATGCATTTCAACTCAGCCCCCTCGGCTGCTACATCATAGGCAGCAATCAAACGTGCCGTTTCGCTAGGAGACAATTGGAATGCAAGGCCGGATGCCCAGGCATCCATCCTTAGAACCCTGCTCTGCAATTGTTCCATATGGGATGCCCTGGAGCCATCCAACAGGTTTCAACTGACCCGCAGAAAATCCTTGTGGTTTGGAGCATCTCACTACTGCCATCATGGGAAAACACCAATGGCGGTGTGATGACCCCCCTTCATGAAGGGGCCATCATGGACAGAAACTCCAACCTGAGCCAACATATGAACCTCGCCCTGACCTCAGATGCATGAAATCTCAATTCAGCTCTGCAGAGTGTGCCTGCCATGTCCTCGCCCTGAAACCAAAGCAAAGCTTCAGTTCTCAGACTTACATTCTTGCATTCCTGGCCCCAAGGACTCCAGTTTGGCAGTTCCGGAGCCAGAATGCAGCACTCTGCCTGCCCTCCAGAAGAAAGACTTTGCCCTATGGGGCTACGGAGAAACCCCAAATAATTATCTTCTGCATGCCACTCAACTGTACCCCAATTATACAGTGTATCTGGGCACGAATGCCCTGTCTGGCACAGCCTGAGTGCAGACCTCCTGAACGACACCTAGAAAGATGGCCCCAAACTGAACACATCGGACCCGCCATGGCCTTAGTTCGTCATCTCTTCCAAACCTCGGTTTTCAGGCTTCAGAACCTCGACCTTATCTCCAATTAGTGCCCAGAGGTTAACGTGATGCAGAAATCAAAACTCCTCCTTCCCCATGGCAAGAAACCCTGAGGTTGGCATGTCCAAGGTTCAGTGTAGGAGAAACCTGCAAGCTCAATGAAGTCCCGCCCAATATTGAGGACTTCCTTGGGCACAAACACACATTGTGACCCTCAGCATGAGTCCACTATTCAAGTAACGTCTCTCAGTTGCTGGACCAAGAATCTGCATATGGGCTTGCCATGCCCATAGGACCCCAGGCCTAACCAGAGGGTGGGTATTCCAGTTGTATGTACCCAGTGCTCTGCTCTAGAATCCCTCTATTGTGGGAACACATGAGGCAGAAAACAGGACTCCTCCCTTCCCACAAAATGACCCCAATCTCTTGGGAGCCGGACAAATCACCAGAGAGGGAGACTTCCATGGCCCATGAGACCATGCTTACATTAAATGACCATCATGAATACAACATCCAGAGACATAAGCTTGAACGACCGCCTCTCACTCGCCTTACTTTCTAATCACAATGAGCTCCCCTCACGGACTGTAGATCACTCCTGCCATAACCTCAGCCCCAAACCTCAGCCAAGTTTGTGTTTTTGGATGTCTGTCCCCACAGCCCTGGCCCACAGAGCCGCCAGGCTGGGGCCTCTGGAGCCACACCACAGGACTGTCCTGCTCTCTCCAAGGAGACTATGCCCATTCCATTGCCCATAACCCCACAGAATAGGAGAAACCTCAAGGCCCCCGAGGACATCCCACTACTATAAGCCTCTCTGGACAAAGGCATCCTGACACTAGCTGAGCAACTACCTCCATGCAGAAACACAGACAGATGTCGGCAGAGACAGTAGATTGAACCAGACAGGCCCCTGGGCCCTAATCTGAACTCTTGCTTTGGTTTCCAGGTGTCACTCCTCAGAGGCCTGGGTTTGAAGACCAGCATCTGGGGCTTTCCTGAGACACCAAACAGAACAACTGTCGTCTCCACATGGGAAGCTTCATTGTTGGAGCTGTGTCAAACCCTTCGGTTTGGAGAAACCTGCAGAGTCCCTGAGCCACCGCCACATTCCAAGGTCTCCATGGCCACCAACCCACAGTATGACTCATCCTCAGGAGAGTCCATTTCAACTCAGCCCTCTGAGAAACCCGCCCAAGAGCCTGCAGATTGAGCCTGCCTTGCCCCAAGCAGCCAGTGGGAATGTGAGGTGGCATTTGCAGACATTCATGCTTAGACCCCTTCTCTTGAGTCTTTCTGTAGGGGTCATCCTAGAACCATCTCATAGTACTCGACTGTCCTACAGAGGAAACCTTGATGTTTGGGGCAGCTCATAACTCCCAGCATTGGGAAACTTCCCTGGCCTCATGACGCCCCCACCCCCTTCAGGAAGGGGCCATAATGGACACAAACTCCAACCTGAGGCAACGTCTGATACTCGCCCTGACCTCAGATGCAGGAGATCTTGATTCAGTCTCTGCAGAGTGGGCCTGCCATGCCCTCGGCCCCAAACCTAACGCTAGCTTGTGTTTTCAGACATCCCTCTTCACACTCCTGGCAAACAAGCCCTCCAGACTGGGAATTCCAGAACCACAACACAGTTTTCTGCCTGCCCACCAGAAGAAAAACGTTGCCCTATGGGGCTCTCCAGAAACCACAAATGAGAACCAACCTGCTCTGGCCTCGACCGCACCCTATCTGGAAAAGCTACCCTGGTCAGTAATGCTCTGTCTGACACAGCCTGACGTCCCGACAGACAAGGAAACAGCTGGCTGCACACTAAGCACATCAGACAGGCCATGGCCTTATGCTGTCATCTCTTCCCAACCTGGGTTTTCAGACATCTGACCCTAGATATTATATCAAATCCTGGCAAACGTGGGTAACTGAAGCACAAATCAGATCTTCTCCTTCCCCATGGCTGGAAAGCTTGCTGTTGGCATGGAGTCATACCTTCAGTGTAGGAGAAACCTTCATGGCCCCTGAGGCCAAGCCTAAACTTGAGTGCCTCCTTGGGTACAAACTCGCATTGGGACCATCAGCATGGGCCCCATGTCGAAGTAAGGTCTCTCAGGGCCTGGACTAAGAGCCCGCATATGGGGCTTGCCAAGCCCCTATGATCCCAATCTTCACAAGAGCTCGAGTATTCCATTTGCTCGAACCCAGGACTGTGATCTGGAGTCCCTCTCCTGGAAGAACACCTGAGCCAGACAGCAGGACTCCACCCTTCCCACAAAATGTCCCCAAAATCTTAAGAGCTGGACCAACTCCTCAGAGAGGGAGACTCTTCCATAGCCCCTGAGGTCACCCCTACATTCCACGGCTATGGGAGACAAAACATCCAAAGACAAAAGCTTGCGTGACTGCCTCCCATTTGCCCTTCTTTCATAAGCTGAGGATCTCCTCTCACGGTCTGTGGGTCCATCCTGCAATGCTCTCGGCTCTGCACCCAAGCCGAGTTTGTGTTTTCAGACTTCTGTGCCCACAGCCCGGACCCACACACCCTCCAGGCTAGGGCCTATGGAGACACACTGAAGGACTGTGCCAGTCCTCTCCAAGAAAACTGTACCCAATCCATTGGCCACAACCCTAGAGATTAGGAGAATCCAATAAGGTCTCCAAGGCCATGCCTCGGCCATGGACTAAGAGGGGCACTCTGACACCAGCTGAGCAACTATCTCCACTTAGATACTCAGACAGTGTCCCCAGAGACAGAAGATTGAAACGGACAGGCATCTAGGCTCTAATCTGAACCCTAGCTTTGGTTTCCAGGTGTCTCTACACAGAGAACTGGTTTGAAGACCAGTATCTGGGGCTTTTCTGAGGCACCAAAGAGAACCTGTCTCATCTCCACATAGGGATCTCTTTTTAATTGGAGCAATATTACACCCTTCGGTTAGGCGAATACTTCATGGCCCCTGAGCTGCCAACATATTCCAAGGTCTCCATGCACACAAACCCACATTATGACCCATCCGCAGGAGAGTCCATTTCAATTCAGCACCCTAGTTAGCTCGCCCCAGAGCCAGTAGTTCAAACATGTCTTGTCACAAAGAGCCAATGGGAATGTGAGGTATGCTGTACAGGCATCCATCCTTCGAATCCTGCTCTCCAGTCTTTCCGTATGGGACATCCTGGAGCCATTCAACAGGACTCGACTGTCCAGCAGATGGAAAGCTTGTGGTATGGGTCAACGCACAAACTAGAGTTTGTGCTGGTGTCTAAGGTGCTGTGCAGGATTCTCCAATCTTGAGGGTTTGGCACAGGTCGAAGGGCATGGTTTCCTACTGGGGACAGGAGATATTCTATTGTGTGGCTCAGGGACCACATGTTGTATCCTAAGTTGGTATTTCAGAACAGGACCCTGAGGACAGATGCCTGAAAACCTAATCTAGTGTTCCAATGACGTCCTAGGAGCATGTCAGGTACAATCTTCTGACCCAGGAACATTGAAATGGCTGTCTGCTTGGATGTAGGTGATCAGGGCGTTTCAGACTGGCATTTGTGTCCAGTGCTGCCGACAATATTGGGTTGGGCTCAGGGCTCTTGCGTGTTTCTCCTAAACTGGAAGGTTTGGGCAGGTTTGACGGGCACAGTTTCCTTGGGGATGGCAGGCCTAGTCATGTGTTGTGGATCCAGAGACCCTGTCCTGGAGGGCATATGAGCCATGGTTTTGGGAGAGAAGTCTGCAAACACAAATGTGGGTTATGGTTAGTGGAAAGGTGATCACAGGCCCAATGAGTAGACCTGGAGTGCAGCTTGTCAGGAGTTGTAATTAGGGTGACTGGAAGGCAGTAGCACAGGCTTTTCTCTCTATATTGTGTGTCCAGGATGGCCTTGGAATGCAGGTATAGTCTCATGGGTCCATGGGAAACTTTTCCTCTCTATGGATCTGTGCAGCTCATAGTTTGGTGGCTTTTTTGGGGAAGGGAAGAGTGTTGTTTTCCATCTTATGGGTGCCCCAAAACAGGGATTCCAGATACAGGCTCTTTTTCTGGGCATCTGGGACTTCCCACCAAGGGTTAGGATTTGCACCTAGGGGTGTATGAGGCCTGCAATGCGGGATCATGATGGTGCAACTGAGAGGGATTGTTTGAAAGCTTGCTTAGGCTGAGTCTCACAATGCCTGTTTGCTCCCATGGCGGCCCTCAGGAGTGGGAGTGGTCTCATTGGTCATATATCTGGCTCCCTCTTAGAGAGTTGGACACCCAACCCAACAGCCAAATGTCCTGCCATGAGGAAGGGTGAGTTCTCTTCCGTCAGGTTCCTCTGTGCTTCAGGTTGCCCCATTGGCAGGGTTTCCAGCAAGGTCTCGAGATAGGTGCCTGAATACCAAGGATGGGTGGAGATGACGTACTTGGGCCATAGCAATCCCAAATGCTAGATATGAGGCCTAAAACTCGGTCGGGGCTCAGGCTCTGTCAGACACAGCGCTAGTGGCCATGGCAGCCTTTATATCAGAGTAGATTCGAGGGCAGAGCAGATTGATCCTCATGTGGAGTTTCTTGGGAAGATTCCCAGGCATTTGTTCATTCAATAGGGAAGGCAGAATGCTGTGTTGTGGCTCCAGATTTCCCAATCCCGAGAGCTTGGGGACCAGTCAGTTTTGGGTGGAATTGTAAACAAAAGCTATGGTTCAATTCAGTGCCAAGCAGAAGGCAGTTCCAATTTGTAGCAGTTTACTCGAGACATCCAGCACTGGAATAAGGGTGGATGTCAGATGCTTGCTCACACTAGAGTTTTTGTCTATGATGACCGACAAGTGGAGGGGTGGTATAAAGAGGCCATGGAGGAGTTCACATGCTGAGGCCTGTGAACTGCTGCAAAAAGTAACATTTCTTTGTACAGAGTAGGTGAAGTCTGGTTTGTTTACTCTAGGTTTCCCCATGTGGAAAGTTTGTGAAGAAGAGCTCTCCGGCATGGATGCCAGGAAAGCACACCTCCATTGACAATTGCAGCTGAGGAACATGGCAGATTCGTTCTGGTGGCTCTGGGACAAAGTGCCAAGGCCTTGAGTTGACATGGGATCTCTTGCAGATGGGTCACAATGCTTGTTTGTTACCAGGGAGAACTTAGAATGTGCTGGTTGCTAAGGTGCCATGCAGGATTCTCCTACCCTGAGGGTTTGGCACAGGTCGAAGAGCATGGTATTCTTCTGGGGACAGGGGATGTTCTGTCGTGTGGCTCAGAGACCACATGATGTGTCATAGATTGGTATTTCAGAACAGGCCCCTGAGGACAGATGCCTGAAAACCTAAAGGGGTTCCATTGAGAGCCTACTGGCATTTTAGGTTCAATCGTCTATCTCACGATCATTGACTTGGCTATTTCCCTGGATGTAGGTGATAAGGGTGTTTCAGACTGCGCATTTCCATCCCGAGTGGCCGGCAATATTGGTGTGGGCTCAGGGGCCACACAGGTTTCTCCTAATCTGGAAGGTTTGGGCAAATCTGATATGCACAGTGTCCTTGGGGTTGGCAGCCAGAGTTCTGTGGTGTGGCTCCAGAGATCACATTCTGGTGGGCATGTGAGCCATGGTTTTGGGAGAGAAGTCTGCAAACACAAATACAAATTAGGGTGAGTGGCGAGGTGATCACAGGCCCAATGCATAGACCTGGAGGGAAGCTCGTCATGAACTATAATTAGGGAGACTGGAAGGCAGTAGCACAGGCTTTTCTCTCTGGATTGTGTGTCCAGGATGGCCTTGGAATGCAGGTGTGGTCTCATGGGTCCATGGGAGTCTTTTCCTCTCTATGGATCCTGGTGGCTCTCCATAGTTTGGTGGCTTTTTCGGGGAAGGGGAGAGTGATGTTTTCCACCTTATGGGTGCCCCAAAACAGGGATTCCAGAGACGTGCTCTGGTTCATGGCATCTGGGACATCACAACAAGTGCTAGGATTTGGGCTTAGGGGCATATTAGGCCTGCAATGCGGGTTCATGGTAGTGCAACAGAGAAGGATTGTTTGAAAGCATGCTCAGGCTGAGGGTCACAAGGCCTGTTTGCCTCCAGGGCATCCCTGAGGAGTTTGTGTGGTCTCACTGGACTTGTAAATGACTCCCCCTTTCAGGGTTGAACACCCATCCTAACAGCCAAGTTTCCTGATATGAAGAAGGAGGAGTTCTCTATTGTGCTTCAGGATGCCCCATTATCAGGGATTCCAGCAAAGGTCTGGGGACAGGTGCCTGAATACCAAGGATGGGTAGAGATGAAATACTTGAGCCATGGCATTCCCAAATACTAGATGTGGGGCTCAAACTCTGGTGACTGACACTAGGTCTGGGCTCAGGCTCTGTCAGACACAGCACTAGTGGCCAGGGCAACCTATAAATCAGGGTCCCTGATATAGGGCCGAGCAGATTGATCCTCATGTGGAGTTTCTGGCCAGACTCACCAGGCACTTGTTTCTATCGGGAAGGCAGAATGCTGTGTTGTGTCTCCATAATTCGCTATCAAGAAGGCTTGGGGACCAGTCGGGTGAGGAAGGAATTGTAAACACAAGCTACAGTTCAATTCACTGCCAAGCGGAAGGCATTTCCTGTGTCCAGCAGCTTTTTCGAGATATCCAGCACCTTAGTAAGGGAGGACGTCAGATATTTGCTCACACTGGAGTTTGTGTCTATGATGACTGACAAATGGAGGGGTGGCGTCAAGAAGCCATGTAGGGATTTTCACGTTGAGACTCATGAGCTGCTCCAAATAGCAAGGTTTCATTCTACTGGACAGGTGGAGTGTGGTTTATTTGCTCCAGGGTCCCCCATGTGGAAAGTTTGGGTAGCAGAGCTCTACCGCATGGATGCCTGGAATGTTCAACTTCATTGACCATTGCAACTGAAGAACATGGCAGCTTTATTCTGGTGTCTCTGTAGCAAAGTACCAAGTCCTTGATTTGAAATGGAATCTCTTGCAGATGGGCCACACAGCTGGTTTGTTACCAGGTAGATCTTAGAATGTGCTGGTGGCTTAGTAGTTGTGCAGGAATCTACTACTCTGAAATTTTGCACAGATTGTAGGGCACGGTTTCCTTCTGGGGACAGGAGATGTTCTGTTGTGTGGCCCAGCCACCACATGTTGTATCATAAGTTCGCATTCTAGAACAGGCCTCTGAGGACACATGTCTGAAAACCGAATCAATGGTTCCAATGACGTCCTAGGGGCATGTTAGGTTTATTATTCTGACTCAGGAACATTGACTTGGCTGTGTTCCTGGATGTAGGAGATCAGGGTATTTCACACTGTGCATTTGTGTTCAGAGCGGCCGCCGAAATTGGGGTAGGCCCAGAGGCCTTGTAGGTTTCTCCTAATCTAGACAGTTTGGGCAACTGTGATGGAAACAGTTTCCTTGTGGATGGCAGGGACAGTCCTGCAGTGTGGATCCGGAGACCCCATCCTGGAGGGCATGTGTGCCATGGTTTTGGTAGATACGTCTGCAAACACAAATTCAAATTAGGGTGAGTGGCGAGGTGATCACAGGCCCAATGCATATACCTTGAGAGCAGCTCATCTGGAACTGTAATTAGGGTGAATGGAAGGCAGTAGCACAGGCTTTTCTCTCCGGATTGTGTGTCCAGGATGGCCTCGGAATGCAGGTGTTTTCTCATGGGTCCATGGGAGACATTGCCTCTCTATGGATCCTGGTGGCTCCTCATAATATGGTGACATTTTTGGGGAAGGGATGAGTGCTGTTTTCCATCTGAAGGGTGCACCAAAACAAAAATTCCAGAGATGGTCTCTGCGTCTGGGCACCTCGAAAATCCCACCAAGTTTTATGATTTGAACCTACAGGCATACCAGGCCTGAAATGAGGGATCATTGTGGTGAATCTGAGAGGGATTTTTTGAAAGCATGCTCAGGGTGAGGGTCACAATGCCTGTTTGTGCCAAGGGTAGTCCTCAGGAGTGTGTGTGGTGTCATTGATGTTGTAACTGGCTCCCCCTTTGAGGGTAGAACACCCATCCCAAAAGCCAGGTTTATTGCCATGGGGAAAGAAGAGTTCTCTATTGTGCTTCAAGTTCCCTAATTGGCAGGGATCCCTGCCAAGGTCTGGGGACAGGTGCCTGAATATCAAGGATGGGTAGAGATGACATACTTTGGCCATGGCAATCCCAAATGCTAGATATGGGGCCTGCTCTTTAGTGGCTGAAACTCAGTCGAGCTCAGGCTCTGTCAGACACGGCACTAGTGGCCATGGCAGCCTATAAATCCGTGTTGACTCGAGGGCCGACCTGATTGATCCTCATGTGGGTTTTCAGGGCAGACTCACCAGGCATTTCTTCATTCGATGGGGAAGGCAGAATGCTGCATTGTGGCCCCAGATTTCCCTATCAAGAGGGCTTAGGGACCAGTCAGGTGAGGATGGAATTGTAAACACAAGCTATGGTTCAATTCAGTGCCAAGTGGAAGGCAGTTCCAATGTGCAGTGGTTTATTCAAGACATCCAGCACCGGGATAAGGGTGCATGTCAGATGTTTGCTTAGACTGGAGTTTGTGTCTATGATGACCGACCAATGGAGTGGTGGCATCAAGAGGCCATGGAGCAGTTTACACGCTGAGGCCTGTGAGTTGATCCAAACATAAGGTTTCCTTCTACTGGACAGGGGAGGTCTGGTTTGTTTACACCAGGTTCCCCCATGTGCAAAGTTTGGGTAGCATAGTACTCGCACGTGGATACTGGAAAGCACACCTACATTGACCATTGCACCTAAGGAACATGGCAGGTTCTTTCTGGTTGCTCTAGGGAAAAGTACCAAGGCCTGGATTCTAATAAAGTTGGGTCACAATGCAGTTTTGTTACCACGGAAATCTTACTATGTGCTGGTGGCTAAGGGGCCATGTATGATTAGTCTATCCTGATGGTTTGACACCGGTCGAAGAACATGGTTTCTTTCTGGGTATCGGAGATGTTCTGTTGTGGGGCTCACGGACCAAATGTTGTATCATAAGTTGGTATTCCAGAACAGGCCTCTGAGGACAGATGCCTAAAAACTTCATCTAGGGTTCCAATGAAGTCCAAGGGGAATTTCAGGTTGAATCATCAGACTCAGGACCATTGACTTCGGTGTCTGCCTATATGTAGGCAACCAGGGTGTTTCTGACTGTGCCTTTGTGTACAGAGTGGCCTCCAATATTGGGGTGGGCTCTGGGGCCTTGCAGGTTTCTCCTAATCTTGAAGGTTTAGGCAAATTTGTGGGCACGGTTTCCTTGGGGGTGGCAGGCACAGTCCTGTGGTGTGGCTCCAGAGACTCCATCGTGGAGGGCATGTAAGCCATGGTTTTGGGAGAGAAGTCTGCAATCACAAACTCGGATTAGGTTGAGTTGCGAGGTGATCGTAGGCCCAATGCATAGACCTGGAGGGCAGATCGTCAGGAACTGTAAATCACGTACCTCGAAGGCACTAGCACTGGCTTTTGTATCTGGATTGTGTGTCCATGATAGCCTTGGAATGCAGGTGTGTTCTAATGTTTCCATGAGAGTTTTTTCCTCTCTACAGATCCTGGAAGCTCCCAATAGTATGGTGGCTTTCTCGTTTGAATGGAAGAGTGCTGTTTTCAATCTTAGATGTTCCCCAAAAAGGGATTCCAGAGAAGGGCTGTGAGTCTGGGTGCTTGGAAAATCCCACCAGGATTAGGATTTGGGCCTAGGGGAGTACCAGGCCTACAATGTGTGACTTGGAGGTACAACTGAGAGCGTTTGTTTGAAAGCATGCTAGTCTGAGTGTCACAATGCCTGATGTGATTAGGGCAGCCCTTATGAGTGGGAGTTGTCTCCTTGGCCATGCAGCTGGCTACCACTTTAATGTAGGACACCCATCCCAACTACCAGGATTCCTGCCATGGAAAAGGAAGAATTCTCTATTGTGCCTCAGGTTCCCCCATTAGCAGGTATTCTAGCAAATGTCTGGGGACAGATGCCTGAATACCAAGGATGGGTAGAGATGAGGGACCTGAGACATGGCCAGTCTCACATGCCTGACTCTCTGAGTAGCTGACATGAATTGAGCACTCAGGCTCTGTCAGAAACAGAACTAGTGGTCAGGGCTGAGTATGAATCAGGGATCCCTCAAGGGCTGAGCAGATGGATCCTCATGCAGAGTTTCTGGGCAGAATCACCATGCCCTTCTTCTTTCTAAGGGGAAGGCAAAAAGCTGCGTTGTGGCCCCAGAATTCCCTATCAAGCGGGCTTGGGGACCAGTAGGGTGAGGATGGAATTGTAAACTCAAGCTAAGGTTCAATTCAGTGCCAAGCAAAAGGCAGTTCCATTGTGCAGTGTCTGATTCCAGATATCCAGCACCTGAGTAAAGGTGAAAGTCAGACATTTCCTCATGCTGGAGTTTATGTCTATGATGACCGATGAATGGAGGGGTGGCGTCAAGAGGCCATGGAGGATTTCACATGCTGGGGCTTGTGAGATGCTTCAAACAGCAAAGTTTCCTTCTACCACACAGGGGGAGACTGGTTTATTTGCTCCAGGGTCCCCCATGTGGAAAGTTTGGGTAGCAGAGCACTCCCACGTGGATGCCTGAAAAGCACACCTCCATTAAAATTGCAGCTGAGAAACATGGCCAATTCGTTCTGGTGGCTCTTGGGCGAATTACCAAGGCCTGGAGTTGACATGAAGTCTCATGAAGATGGGTCATAATGAAGGTTTGTTACCATGGAGACCTTACAGTGTGCTGGTGGCTAAGGGACCATGTAGGATTCATCTACCCTGAGGGTTTGACACTGGTCAAAGGGCACGGTTTCCTTCTCGGACCAGAGATGTTCTGATGTGGGGCTAACGGACCAAATGTATCATAATTTGATATTGCAGAACAGGCCTCTGAGGATAGATGCCTGAAAATTTAATCTAGGGTTCCAATAAAATCCTAACGGAATGTCAGGTTCAATCCTCTGACTCAGTATCATTGACTTCAAAGTCTGCCTAGATGTAGGTGATCAGGGTGTTCCAGACTGTGCATTTGTGTACAGAGTGGCAACCAGTATTGGGGTGGGCTCAGGGGCCTTGCAGGTTTCTCCTAATCTGGAAAGATAGGGCAATTTGATGGGCACAGTTTCCTTGGCAATGGTGGGCACAGTCCTGTGGTGTGGCTCCAAAGACCCCATGCTGGAGGGCATGAGAGCCATGGTTTTCGGAGGGAAGTCTGCAAACACAAATGCGGGTTAGGTTTAGTGGCGAAGTGATTGTAGGCCCAATGCATACTCCTGGAGGGAAGCTCCGTGTGAAATGTAAATCGCATGCCTCAAAGGAGGTAGCACAGGCTTTTTTATCTGGATTGTGTATCCACGATGGACTAAGAATGCAGGTGTGGTCTCAGGTGTCCATGGGTGATATTTCCTCTCAAGTATCCTGGCGGCTCCTTATAATGTGGTGGCTTTCTCAGAGAGGAAAGAGTTCTGTTTTCCATATTAAGGGTGTCCCATAACAGGGATTGCAGAGAAGTGCTCTGGCTCTGGGCACCTGGAAATACCCACCAAGGGTTATGATTTGGGCATAGGGGCTTACCAGGCCTCCAATGCAAGTCCTGGAGATACAACTGAGAGCGTTTGTTTGAAAGCATGCTCAGGCTGAGGGTCACTATGCAAGCTTTTGCATAGGGTGGCCCTCAGGAATGGGGGTGGTCTCAATGGCCATTCAGTAGGCTAACACTCTGAGTGTTGGACACCCTTCCGAACTTACAGGAATCCTGCCATGGGGAATGAGGATTTCTCTATTGTGATTCAGGTTCCCTCATTGGTAGGGATTCCAGGGAAGGTCTGGGGACACATGCCTGAATACCAAGGATGGGTAAAGATGAGGGCTCTGTTCCGTGGCCAGTCTAACATGCGGGATATGGGCCCCGCCTTCTAGGTGGCTGACACGAGGTCGGGGCTTAGGCTCTGTCAGACACAACACTAGGGGCCAGGGCTGTCTATAATTCAGGGTTCCCTCAAGGGACAAGTAGATTGATCATAATGTGGAGTTTCTGGGCAGACTCACCAGGCCCTTCTTCTTTCTATTGGGAAGGCAGAATGCTGTGTTGTGGCTGCAGAATTCCCTATCATGAGGGCTTGTGGACCAGTAGGGTGAGGATGGAATTGTAAACCCAAGCTATGAATAAATTCAGTGACAAGCGAATGGCATTTCCAGTGTGCAGCGGCTGATTCGAATATCCAGCACCTGAGTAAGCGCAGACGTCAGATGTTTGCTCAAGCTGGAGTTTGTGTCTATAATGACCGACAAATGGAGAGGAGTTGAAAAGAGGTCATAGAGGATTTCCCACACTTGAGCTTGTGAGATGCTCCAAACAGCCAGGTTTCCTTCTACAGGACAGGGCAGTCAGATTTGTTTGCTCGAGAGTCCCCCATGTGGAAAGTTTGGGTAGCAGAGCACTCCCACATGGATGCCTGGAAAGCACACTTCCACTGAACATTGCAGCTGAGGAACATGGCAGGTTCTTTCTGAAGGCTCTGGGGTGAAGTACCAAGGCCTGTAGTTGACATGGAATCTCATGAAGATGGCTCACAATGCTTGCTTGTTACCATTGAGATCTTAGAATCTGCTGGTGGCTACGGGCCAAGTAGGATTCATCTACCCTGAGGGTTTGACACAGTTCCAAGAGCACGGCTTCCATCTAGAGAAAGGAGATGTTCTGTTGTGGGGATCAGGGACCATATGTTGTATCTTAAGTTGGTACTCCAGAACAGGTCTCTGATTACAGATGCCTGAAAACCTAATCAGGGGTTACAATGAGGTCATAGGAGCATGTCAGGTTCAATCTTCTGACTGAGAAACACTGACTTGGGTATCTGCCTGGATTCAGGTGATCAGCGTATTTCAGACTGCACATTTGTGTCCAGAGGGGCCTCCAGTATTGGGGTGGGCTCAGGGGCCTTGCAGGTTTCTCCTTATCTCGAAGTTTTAGGCAAATGTGACGGACACATTTTCCTTGGGGATGGCAGGCACAGTCCTTTGGTGTGGCTCCAGAGACCCCATCCTGGAGGAAATATGAGCCATGGTTTCGGGATAGAAGTCTGTAAGCACAAACTCGGGTTAAGGTTAGCGGTGAGGTGATCGCAGGCCCAATGCATAGACCTGGAGGGCAGCTCGTCTGGAACTATAAATTAGTTGCCTTGAAGGTGGTAGCACAGGCTTGTGTATCTGGCTTTTGTGTCCAGGATGGCCTCGGAATACAGGTGTGGTCTCATGGATCCATGGGAGATTTTTCCTCTGAAGGAATCTAGCGGCTCCCTATACTATGGTGGCTTTCTTGGCGAAGGGGAGAGTGCCAT
Source organism: Mustela nivalis (assembly GCF_964662115.1). NCBI lineage: Eukaryota > Metazoa > Chordata > Mammalia > Carnivora > Mustelidae > Mustela > Mustela nivalis. The sequence continues at coordinate 15,136 of NW_028134645.1, read as the reverse complement.
TTTCCATCTTAGGGGTGTCCCAAAACAGGGATTCCAGAGACAGGCTGTGTTTCTGGGCCCCTGAAAAATCCCACCAGGTGTTAGGATTTGTGCTTAGGGGCATATCAGGCCTGCAAATTTGGATTCTGGAATGCAACTGAGAGTGTTTGTTTGAAAGCATGCTCATGTTGGGGGTCACAATGCCTGCTTGTGTCCAGGGCGGCCCTCATGAGTGGGCGGGTTATCATTGGCCATTCAGCTGGCTACCACTCTGAGGTCTGGAAACCCATCCCAAGAGCCATCATTCCTGCCATGGGGAAGGAGGATTTCCCTATTGTGCTTCTGGTTCCCCCATTGGCAGGGATTTCAGCAAATGTCTGGGGACAGATGCCTGAATCAAGAATGGGTAGAGATGACAGCCCTGGGACATGGCTGGTCTCACATTCTGGAGTTGGAGCCCAGTCTCTGGGTCCTGACACGAGGTCAGAGACGAGGTTCTGTCAGACTCAGCGCTAGTGGCCAGGTAAACCTATAAATGGGGTTCACTCGAGGGTCGAGTAGATTTATCCTCATGTAGGGTTTCTGGGCAGTCTCTCCAGGCTGTTTTTTCTTGCTATGGGGAAGGCAGAATGCTGTGTTGTGGCTTCAGAATTCCCTATCAAGAGAGCTTACTGAACACCAGGGTGAGGATGGAATTGCAAACCCAAGCTACTTTTTTTTTTTCAAGATTTTATTTATTTGTCAGAGAGCGAGCGAGAGCAAGCACAGGCAGACAGAGTGGAAGGCAGAGTCAGACGGAGAAGCAGGCTCCCTGCGGAGCAAGGAGCCTGATGTGGGATTCGATCCCAGGACGCTGGGATCATGACCTGAGCTGAAGGCAGCTGTTTAACCAACTGAGCCACCCAGGCGTCCCGCCAAGCTACTTTTAAATTCAGTGCCAAGCATAAGGCAATTCCAGTGTGTAGCAGCTGATTCAAATATCCAGCACTTGAGTAAGTGCAGATGTCAGTTGATTGCTCACGCTGGAGGTAGTGTCTATGATGACCAACAAATGGATGGGTGGCCTCAAGAGGCCATGGAGGATTACCCACCCTCAGGCTTGAGATACTCCATACAGAAAAGATTCCTTTTACCGTACAGGGGAGTCTGGTTTGTTTCCTCCAGGGTTCCCCATGTGGAAAGTTGGTATCAAAGCACTCCCGCTGGATGCCTGGAAAGTACACCTACATTGACCATGGCAGCAGAGGAACATGGCAGTTTCATTCTGGTGGCTCTGGGCCGAAGTACCAAGGGCTGGAGTTGTCATGGAGTCTCATGAAGATGGGTCACAATGCTGGTATGTTGTCAGGGAGATCATAGAATGTGCTGGTTGCCAGGGGGCCTTGAAGGATTCATCTACCCAGAGTGTTTGACACAGGTCCAGAGCACAGCTTTCTTCTAAGGACAGGAGATGTTCTTTTGTGTGGCTCAGTGACCATATTGTATCATACATTGATATTCAGAACAGCCTTCTGAGTACAGATACCTGAAAACCTATTCTAGTGTTCCAGTGAATCCTAGGAGCATGTCAGGTTCAATCTTCTGTCTGAGGACCATTGACTTGGATATCAGCCTGGATGTAGGTGATATGGTGTGTCAGACTGTGCATTTGCGTCCAGAGTGGCCTCCAATATTGGGCTGGGCTTAGGGGCCTTGCAGGTTTCTCCTAATCTAGAGGGTTTGTTTAATAGTGACAATCACAGTTTCCTTCGGGAAGACAGGTACAATCCCGTGGTGTGGCTCCAGTTATCACAAACTGGAGGGCATGTGAGCCATGGTTTTGGGAGGGAAGTCTGAAAACACAAACTTGGGTTAGGGTTAGTGGCAAGGTTATCACAGGCCCAATGCATAGACATGGATGGCAGCTCTTCAGGAACTGTTAATCGGGTGACTCAAAGGCAGAATCACAGGCTTTTTTCTCTGTATTGTGTGCAGGATGGCCTCAGAATGCAGTTGTGGCCTCATGGGTCCATGGGAGATTTTTCCTCTCTAAGGATCCTGGTGGCTTCCAATAGTTGGTGGCTTTTTCGGGGAAGGGAAGAGTGCTTTTTTTCATGTTAGGGGTGCCCCAAAATATGGATTCCAGAGACGGACTCTGGGTTTGGTCCCCTGGAAAATCCCACCAAGTGTTAGGATTTGGGCCTAGTGGCTTACCAGGCCTGCATGCAGGATCCTGGAGGTGCAACTGAGAGGGCTTGTTTGAAATCATTCTCAGGCTGAGGGTCACAATACTTGCTTATGCCCAGGTGGCCCTCATGAGTGGGCGTGGTCACATTGGCCATGCAGCTGGCTCCCACTTTGAGGGTTGGAAAACCATCCCAACAGCCAGAATCCTGCCATGGGGAAAGAGGAGTTCTCTATAGTGCTTCAGGTTCCCCCATTAGCGGGGATTCCAGCAAAGGTCTGGGGACAGAGGCCTGAATACCAAGGATGGGTAAAGATGATGGACATGGGCCATGGCCAGTATCAAATCGTGGATATGGGCCCCGATCACTGGGTGGCTGACACTAGGTCTTGGCTCAGGCTCTGTCAGACACAGCACTAGTGCCCAGGGCAGCCTATAAATTGGGGTTCCCTCAAGTGCCGAGCAGATTGATCCTCATGTATGGTTTCTGGGCAGACTCACCAGGCCCTTCTTGTTTGTAAGGGGAAGGCAGAATGCTGCTTTGTGGCTCTAGAATTCACTATCAAGAGGGCTTGTGGACCAGGAGGCTGAGGATGGAATTGTAAACCTAAGCTATGGTTACATTCTGTATCTAGCAAAAGGAATTTCCAGTGTGCAATGTTTGAATCCAATATTCAGCACTTGAGTGAGGGTGGATGTCAGATATTTGCTCATGCTGGAGTTTGTGTCTATGATGACACAAAAATGGAGGGGTGGCGTCAAGAGGTTATGGAGGATTTCCCAATCTGGTGTTTTTGAGATGCTCCAAACAGCAAGGTTTCCTTCTACCAGACAGGGGCAGTCTGATTTGTTTCCTCCATGGTTCCCCATGTCGAAAGATCGGATAACATAGATCTCCCACATGGGTGACTGGAAAGCACACCTTCATTGACCATGACAGCGAAGGAACATGGCATCTGGTGGCTTTGAGGCGAAGAAATAAAGACTGGATTGGACATGGAACCTCATGAAGATGGGTCAAAATGTTGGTTTGTTACCAGGGAGATCTTAGAATGTGCTGGTGGTTAATGGGCCATGCAGGATTCATCTAGCCTGAGGATTTGACACAGGCCCAAGAGCCCGGATTGCTTCTGGGGGCAGGAGATATTCTGTTGTGGGGCTCAGCGGCCATATGTTGTATCATAAATTGGTAATCCAGAACAGGTCTCTGAGGACAGAAGCCTGAAAACCTAATAAAGGGTTTGAATGAGGCCCTAGGGGAATGTCATTCAATCTTCTGACTCAGGATCATTGACTCTGGTGTCTGACTGGATGCAGGTGATGAGGGTGTTTCAGACTGTGCATTTGTGTCCAGAGTGGCATCCAATACTAGGGTTGGCTCAGGTTCCTTGCAGGTTTCTCCTTATATGGGGTTTTTGGACAACTGTGATGGGCAGTTTCCTTGGGGATTGCAGGAACTGTCCTGTGGTGTGACTCCAGAGACCCCATCCTGGAGGACATGTGCGCCATGATTTTGAGAGAGAAGTCTGCAAACACAAACTTAGGTTAGGGTTAGTGGCAAGGTGATCATAGTCCCAATCCATAGACCAGGAGGGCAGCAAGTCTGGAACTGTAAATCACGTAACTCAAAGGTGGTAGCACAGGTAATTGTATCTGGATTTAATTTCCAGAATGGCCTTTATTGCAGGTGTTGTCTCAAGGGTCCATGGGAGATTTCTCCTCTCAAGGATCCTGGCGGTTCTCAATAGTTTGTTGGATTTCTCCGGGAAGGGATGAGTACTGTTTTCCAGCTTAGGCGTGCCCCAAAACAGGCATTCCAGAGATGAGCTCTGGGTCTAAGTGCTTGGAAAATCCCACCAAGGGTTAATATTTAGGCCTAGGGCCATACCAGGCCTGCAATGCGGGATCCTGGAGGTGCAACTGAGAGCGTTTGTTTGAAAGTATGGTCAAGCTGAGGGTCCCAATGCCTGCTTGTGCCCCGGAGGCCATCAGGATTGGGCGATGTCTACTCAGCCATGCAGCCAGTTCCCATTCCTAGGGTTGGACACCCATCCAAAAGCCAGGATTCCTGCCATGGCGAAGGATGAATTCTCTATTGTGCTTCAGGTCCCCCCATTGGTAGGGATTCCAGCTAAGATCTAGGGGACAGATGCCTGAATACCAAGGATGGGTAGTAATGACAGCCCTGGGCCATGGCCGGTCTCACATGGTTAATGTGGGCCCCACCCTCTGGGTTGCTGACACGAGGTAGGGGCTCAGGCTCTGTCAGACACAGCACTAGTGGCTAGGGCAAACTATAAATAGGGGTTCCCTCCTGGGCTGAGTATATTGATCTTTATGTGCAGTTTATGGGCAGACTCACCAGGTCCTTCTATCTATGAAGAAGGCAGAATGTTGCGTTGTGGCTCCAGAATTCCCTATCAAGAGATATGGCAGACCAGTAGGGTGAGGATGAAATTGTAGTCTGAAGCTAGGCTTAAATTCATTGCAAAGCGAAAGGCAGTTCCAGTGTGCAGCAGCTGATTCCAATATCAGCGCCTGAATATGGGCGGATGTCAGATGTTTGCTCAGGCTGGAGTTTGTGTCTATGATGACCAACAAATGGAGAGGTGGCGTCAAGAGGCCATGGAGGATTTCCCACCCTGGGGCTCAGGGGCCATAATTTGTATCATAAGTTGGTATTCCAGAAGAGGCCTCTGAGGACAAGTACCTGAAAAGTTAATCCCTCTTCCAATGAGGTCCTAGGGCCATGTCAGGTTCAATTATCTGACTCAGGACCATTGATTTGGGTGTCTGCCTGGATGGAGGTGATCAGGGTGTTTCAGACTGTGCATTTGCATCCAGAGCAGCCTCCAATATTGGGATGTGCTCAGGAGCCTTCCAGGTTTCTCCTAATCAGGAGGGTTTGGGCAACTGTGATGGGCCCAGTTTCCTTGGGGATGGCAAGCACAGTCTTGTGGTGTGACTCTAGGGGCCCCATCCTGGAGGACATGTGAGCAATGGTTTTTAGAGAGAGATCTGCAAACACAAACTCGGGATAAGGTTAATGGAGAGGTGTTCACAGCCCCAATTCAAAGATCTGGAGGGCAGCACGTCAGGAACTGTAAATCAGGTGACTCGAAGCCAGTAGCACAGTCTCTTGTATCTGGATAGCATATCCACGCTGGCCTCGGAATACAGGTGTGGACTCATGGGACCATGGGAGATTCTTCTTCTCAAGGATCCTGGGGGATCCCATTAGTTTGGTGGCTTTCTCAGGGAAGTGAAGAGTGCTGTTTTCCATCTTAGGGGTGCCTCAAAACAGGGATTCCAGTGACGGGCTCTGGGTATGTGCACATGGAACATCCCACGATGTGTTAGGATTTGGGCTTAAGGGCATATCAGGCCTGCAATGCAGGATCCTGGAGGTGCAACTAAGAGCATTTTTTTGAAGGCTTGATCAAGCTGAGGGTTACAATGGCTACTTGTGCCCAGGGCAGCCCTCATGAGTGGGCATTGTCTCCTTGGCCATGCAGCTGGCTCCCACATTGAGGTTTGGACACCCATATCAACAGCCAGGATTCCTACGATGGGGAAGCAGGAGTTCTCTATTGTGCTTTAGGTTACCCCATTGGTAGGGATTATATAAAAGGTCTGGGGACAGGTGCCTGAATACCAAGGATGGGTAGAGATGATGGACTTGGGCCCTGGCCAATCTCACATGCTGGATATGGGCTCATATCTCTGGGTGCCTGAAACTAGGTCTTGGCTCAGGCTCTGTCAGACACAGTACTAGTACTAGTACTAGTACTAGTGCCCAGGACAGCCTATAAATCAAGGTTCCATCGAGTGCCAAGTAGATTGATCCTCATGTGGAGTTTCTGGGAAGATTCACCAGGCCCTATTTCTTTCTAGTGGGAATGCAGAATGTTGCCTTGTGGCTCCAAATTCCCTCTCTAGAGGGCTTGCAGACCAGGAGGCTGAGGATGTAATTCTAAACCCAAGCTATTGTTAAATTCAGTGTCAAGTGAAACGCAGTTCCAGTGTGCAGTGGTGGAAAAGAAAATGCAGAATCTAAATAACGGCAGATTTCAGATGTTTTCTCATGCTGGAGTTTTTGTCTATGATGACTGACAAATGGAGGGGTTGTGTCAAGGGCCATGGAGGATTTCTCCTGCTGGTGCTTCTGAGATGCTCCAAACAGAGGGTTCCCTTCTACTGGTCAGTGGCAGTCTGGTTTGTTTGCTCCAGGGTCCCACATGTGGAAAGAATAAGTAGAAGAGCACTCCCACATGGATGCCTGGAAAGCACACCTCCACTGACCATATCAGGTGAGGAACATGGCAGGTTCATTCTGGTGGCTCTGGGGCGAATTACCAAGGACTTGAAGTGACATGGAATCTCATGAAGATGGATCACAATGCTGTTTGTTTGTTACCAGAGAGATCTTAGAATGTGCCGGGGGCTAAGGGGCTGTGCATAATTCATACACCCCGACCCTTGACACAAGTTGAAGAGCACAAATTCCATCTGGGGACAGGAGATATTCTATTGTGGTGTTCAGGGACCAATCTTCTGACTCAGGACCATTGACTTGGGTGTCTTCCTGGATGGAGGTGATCAGGGTGTTGCACACTGTGCATTTGTGTCCAGAGTGGCCTCCAATATTGGACTGGGCTCAGGGGACTTGCAGGTCTCTCCTAATCTGGAGGGTTTGGGCAACTGTGATGGACACAGTTTCATTGGGGATAGCAGGATCTTTCCTGTGGTGTGGCTACAGAGACCCATCATAGAGGGCATGTGAGCCATGGTTTTGGGAAAGAAGTCTGCAAACACAAACTTGGGGTAGGGTTAATGGCGAGGTGATCACAGGCCCAATGCATAGGTCTGTAGGGCAGCTCGTCTGGAACTGTAAACCAGGTGATTCGAAGGTGGTAGCACAGTCTCTTGTATCTGGATTGTGTGTCCAGGATGGCCTCGGAATGAAGGTGTGGTCTTATGGAGCCCTGGGAGATTTTTTCTCTCTACGCATCCTGGCAGCTCCTAATAGTTTTCTCAGGGGAGGGAAGATTGCTGTTTTCCATCATAGGGGTGCTTCAAAACAGAGATTCCAGAGACGGGCTCTGGTTATGTTGGCATGGAAAATCCCACGAAGTGTTAGGATTTGGTCCTAAGGGCATACCAGGCCTGCGATGCGGGACCCTGCAGAAACAACTGAGAGCATTTGTTTGAATGCATGCTAAGGTTGAGGGACACAATGCCTGCTTTGGCCCAGGCGGCCCTTATGATTGGGCGTTGTCTCATTGGCCATGCACCTGGTTCTAATTCTGAGGGTTGGGCACCCATAGCAACAGCCAGGCTTCCTGCCATGGGGAAGGAGGAGTTCTCAATTGTGCTTCAGGTTCCCCCACTGGTAGGGATTCCAGCAAAGATCTGGGATAGTTGCCGGAATATCAAGGATGGGTAGAGATGACTGGGCCATGGCCAGTCCCACATGCTGGATAAGGGCCCAACACTCTGGGTGGCTGGCACGAGGTTGGGGCTCAGGCTCTCTCAGACACAGCGCTAGTGGCCAGCGCAAAGTATAAATCGGGGTTCCCTCGAGGGCCAAGTAGATTGATCTTCATGGGGAGTTTCTGGGCAGACTCACCAGGCCCTTCTTCTTTCTATGGGGAAGGCAGAATGTTGCGTTTTGTCTCCCTAATTCCCTCTCAAGAGGACTTGCAGTCCAGTAGGGTGAGGATGGAATTGTAAAACCAAACTATGCAAGAATACAGTGTCAAGTGAAAGGTATTTCCAGTGTGCGTGACTGATTCGAATATCCAGCACCTGAGTAAGAGCAGATGTCAGATGTTTGCTCATGCTGGAATTTGTGTCTATGATGACTAACAAATGGAGGGTTGGCATCAAGAGAATGTGGAGGACTTCCCAGGCTGGGGCTTGTGAGATGCTCCAAACAACCAAGGTTTCCTTCAACCTGACAGGAGCAGTCTTATTTGTTTGCTCTAGGGTTCCCTATGTGGAATTTTTGTGTAGCAGAGAACTACCTCTTGGATGCCTAGAAAGCACACGTCCATTGACCTTTGTACCTGAGGAACATGGCAGATTCGTTTCATGGCTCTTGGGCAAAGTACCAACACCTTGAGTTGGCATCAAGTCTCAGGAAGTTGGGTCACAATGCTGGTTTGTTACCAGGGAGATCATAGAAGGTGCTGGGGCTAATGGGTCATGCAGGATCCATCTACCCTGAAAGTTGGACATAGATCCAAGAGCACATTTTCCTTCTGGAGACAGGAGATGTTCTGTTGTGGGAATCAGGGACCACATGTTGTATCATAACTTGGTATTCCAGAACAGGACTCTGAGAACAGATGTCTGAAGACCCAATCTAGGGTTCCAGTGAAGTCCTAGGGGCATGTCAGGTTCAATCATCTGACTCAGAACCATTGACTTGGCTTTCTGCCTCGATGGAGGTGCTCAGGGTGGTTCAGACTGCACGTTTGCATCCAGAGCAACCGCCAATATTGGGGTGGGTTCAGGGGCCTGGCAGGTTTCTCCTAATCTGGAGGGTTTGGACAACCTGATGGGCACAGTTTTCTTGGGGATGGCAGGAACTTTCCTGTGATGTGGCTTGAGGGACCACATCCTGGTGGGCATGTAAGCCATGGTTTTGGGAGAGAAGTCGGCAAACACAAACTGGGGTTAGGGTTAGTGTCGAGATGATCACAGGCCCAATGCATAGACATGGAGGGCAGCTCGTCAGGAAATGTAAATAGGATGACTCGAAGGCGGTAGCAAAGACTTTTCTCTCTGGATTGTGTGGACAGGATGGCCTCGGAATGCAGGTTTGTTTTCATGGGTCCATGGGAGATTTTTTCTCTCTAAGGATCCTGGCGGCTCCCAATAGTTTGGTGCCTTTCTCAGGGAAGGGAAGAGTGCTGTTTTCCATCTTAATGGTGCCCCAAACAGGGATTCTGAGATGGACTCTGGGTCTGGGCACCTGGAAAATCCCACCAAGGGTTAGGATTTGGGCCTAGGTGCATACCAGGCCTGCAATGCTGGTACTGGAGGAGCAACTGAGAGTGTTTGTTGGAAAACATGCTCAGGCTGAGGATCACCATGCCTGCCTGTGCCCATGTCGGCCCTCAGGAGTGGGCATGGTCTCCTTGGCCATGCAGCTGGCTCCCACGCTGAGGGTTGGACAACCAATATTCCTGCCATGGGGAAGGAGGTGTTCTCTATTGTGTTTCAGGTTCGCCATTGGCAGGAATTCCAGCAAAGTTTGGGGGACAGATGACTGGATACCAAGGATGGGTACAGATGATGGCCCAGGGCCATGGCCGATATCTCATGCTAAATATGGGCCCTCAACTCTGGGTGGCTGACACGAGGTCGGGGCTTAGACTCTGTCAGACACAGCACTAGTGGTCAGGGAAATCTATTAATCAGGGTTGCCTCGTGGTCTGAGTAGATTGATCCTCATGTGAGGTTTCTGGGCAGACTCAACAGGTCCTTCTTCTTTCTATGTGGAAGGCAGAATACTGCGTTGTGGCTCCAGAATTCCCTATCAAGAGATATTGTGGACCAGTGTGGTGAGGATAGAATAGTAATACAAAGCTATGGTTAAGTTCAGTGAAAAGCAAAAGGCAGTTCCAGTGTGCAGCTGCCGTTTCGAATATCCAGCACCTGAGTAAGGGTGGATGTCAGATGTTTGCTCACACTGGAGTTTGTGTCTGTGATTACCCACAAATGGAAGGGTGGCGTCAAGAGGCCATGGAGGATTTCCCATGCTGGGGCTTGTGAGATGCTCCAAATAGCAAAGTTTCTTTCTACCGCACAGGAGAAGTCTGGTTTGTTTTCTCTGGTTTCTCCATGTGGAAAGTTTTGTAGCAGAGAACCCCACAGGGATGCCTGGAAATCACCCCTCAATTGACCATTGCACCTGAGGAACATGGCAGGTGCATTCTGGTGGCTCTGGGGCAATATATCGAGACCTTGAGTTGACATGGAGTCTGATGAAGATGGGGCACAATGATGGTTTGTTACCAGGAATATCATAGAATGTGCTGGTTTCTAAGGGGCCATTCAGGATCCAAATACCCTAAGGGTATGACACAATTCCAGGAGCATGGCTTCCTTTTTGGGGAGGACATATTCTGTTCTGTGGCTCAGGGACTATATATTTTATCATAAGTTGATATTCCAGAGCAGGCCTCTGATGACAGATACCTGTAAACCTAATCTAGTGTGCCAATGAAGTCCTCGGGGCATTTCAGGTTCAATCTTCTGACTCAGGAGCATTGACTTGGGTGTCTGCCTGTATGGAGGGGATCAGGGTGTCTCAGACTGTGCATTTGTGCCCAGAGCGGCCTCCATTATTTGGCTGCGCTCAGGGGCCTTGCAGGTTTCTCCTAATCTAAAGGTATCGGGCAAAAGTGATGGGCACAGTTTCCTTGAGGATCTCATGCACAGTCTTGTGGTGTGGCTTCAGATGCCAGAACCTGGAGGTCATGTGAGCCATGGTTTTAGGAAGGAAGTCTGCAAACACAAACTCAGTTTAGGTTAATGGCAAGGTGATTGCAGGCCCAATGCATAGACCTGGAAGGCAGCTCGTCAGGAACTGTAAATCCAATGACTCAAAGGTGATAGCACATGATATGTATCTGGATTGTATGTCCAGGATGGCCTCGGAATGCAGGTGTGTTCTCATGGGTCTATGGCAGATTTTTCCACTCAAGGATCCTGGTGGCTACCAAGAGTTTGGTGACTATCTCGGGGAAGGGAAGAGTGCTGTTTTCCATCTTAAGGGTCCCCCAAAATAGGGATTCCAGAGATGGGCTCTGTGTCTGGGCCCCTGTAAAATCCCACCAGGGTTAGGATTTGGGCCTAGGTGTGTACTAGGCCTGCAATTCGGGGTCCCAGAGATGCAATTGAGAGCGTTTGGTTGATAGCATGCTCAGGCTGAGGTCACAATGCCTGCTTGTGCCCGGGTAAGCCATCATGAGTGCACATGGTCTCCTTGGCCATGGAGCTGCCTTCCACTTTGAGGGTTGAGCAACTATCCCAACTGTCAGAATACCTTCCATGGGGAAGGAGGAGTTCTCTATTGTGCTACAGGTTTCCCCAATGGCAAGGATTTCAGCAAAGGTGTGGGTACAGATGCCTGAATACCAAGAATAGAAGAGAAGACAGACTTGGGCCATAGCTGGTCTCACATGTTGTATATGGGCCCTGATCTCTCAGTGGCTGACACTAGGTCCTGGCTCCGGCTATGTCAGACACAGCACTAGTGCCCAGGGCAGCCTATGAATCAGGGTTCCGTCTAGCACCGAGAAGATTGACCATCATATGGAGTTTCTGGGCAGACTCTCCAGGCCCTTTTTCTTTCTATGGGGAAGGCATAATATTGTGTTGTAGCTCCAGAATTCCCTCACAATAGGGCTTGTGGACCAGTAGGCTGAGGATGGAATTGTAAACCCAAGCTATGGCTTAATTCAGTCAAACTAAGGGCAGTTCCAGTGTGCAGCGATCGAATTGAAATCCAGCAACTGAGTAAGGGCGGATGTCAGATGTTTGCTCATGCTGGAGTTTGTGTCTATGATGACTGACAAATGGAGTGGTGGCTTCAAGAGGAAATGGAGGATTTCCCACGCTGGGGCTTGTGAGATGCTCCAAACAGAAGGTTTCCTTCTACCGGACAGGGGCATTCTGTTTTTTTGTCTCAAGGGTCCCCGCCAATTGCAAAGTTTGTGTAGCAGAGCACCCCCGTATGGTTGCCTGGAAACCACACCTCCACTGACCATTGCAGCTTAGGAACATGGCAAGTTCATTCTGGTGGCTCTGGGGCGAAGTACTAAGGGCTTATTTCTACATGGAATGTCATGAATATGGGTAACAATGCTGTTTTGTTACCTGGGAATTCTTAGCCTGTAATCTGTACACATCCTTGGTATTAAGGCAACTTTCCACAGACCTTTCCTGTAACCCTGCCAATGGGGGAACCTGAAGCACAATAGAGAACTCCTCTTTCCATTGCAGGAAGCCTGGCTGTTGCAATGGGTGTCCAACCCTCAAATTGGGATCCAGCTATATGGCCAATGAGACTACGCCCTCTCCTGAGGGCCCCCCTGGGCACAAAGAGGCATGATGACCCTCAGCCTGAGCATGCTTTCAAACAAGCCCTCTCTGTTACACCATTAGGATCCTGCATTGCAGGCCTGGAATGCCCCTAGGCCCAAATCCTAACACTTGGTGGGATATCCGGGCACCCAGACCCAGAGCCCGTCTCTGGAATCCCTGTTTTGGCATAAGCCTAAGTTGGAAAACAGCATTCTTCCCTGTTTTGGAGCACCCCTAAGATGGAAAAGAGCACTCTTTTCTTCTCTGAAAAACCACCAATCTATGGAAATCCACCAGGATCCTTAGAGAGGAAAAGTCTCCCATTGAACCATGAGACCACGTCTACATTCAGAGCCCATCCTGGACACACAATCCAGATAGAAAAGCCTGTGCTACCAGCTTTCAGTCACCCTAATTACAGTTCCTGACGTGATGCCTTCTAGGTCTATGCATTGGACCTGCGATCACCTTGCCACTATCCCTGACCCAAATTTGTGTTTGCAGACTTCCCTCCCAAAACCATGGCTCTCATATCCTCAAGGAGGTGGTCTCTGAAGCCTTACCACAGGACTGGGCCTGCCATCCCCAAGGAAACTGTGCCCATCACAGTTCCCCAAAGCCTCCAAGTTAGGAGAAACCTGCAAGGCCCCTGAGCCCACCCCAATAGTGGAAGTGGCTCTGGATGCAAATGCACAGTCTGAAACACCCTGATCACCTACATCCAGTCAGACAACCATATCAATGGTCCTTAGTAAGAAAATTGAACCTGATGGGCACCAAGGACATCATTGGATCTCTAGATTAGGTTGCCAGCATCAATCCTCAGAGGCCTGTTCTTGAATACCAAGTCAGGATACAATATATGTACCCTGAGCTACAAAACAGAACATCTCCTCTCCCAAGATGGAAACTGTACACATCGACCTGTGCCAAACCCTCAGCGTGGCCCATAGCCACCAATACATTCTAAGACCTCCCTTGTAACAAACCAGTTTTGGGACACATCTGTAAGAGATTCCAAGTCAACTCAAGGCCTTGGTACTTGGCACCAGAACCACCAAAACGAACCTGTCATGTTCCTCAGCTGCAATGGTCATTGGACGTGTGCTTTCCAGTCATCCATGCGGGAAGGCTCTGCTACGCAAACTTCCACTTGAGGGACCCTGGAGGAAAAAAAAAACAGACTCCTCCTGTCCATTAGAAGGAAACCTTGTTGTTTGGAGCATCGCACAATCTTAAGCGTGGGTAATCCTCCATTGCCTCCTGAAGCCACCCCTCCATTAGTCGTCATCCTAGACACAAACTCCAGTGTGAGCAAATATCTGACATCTGCCCTTACTCAGGTGCTGGATATCTCGTATAAGCTGCTGCACATTGAAACTGACTTCCGCTTGGCACTCAATTTAAGCATAGCTGGTGTTTACAATTGCATTCTCACCCTATTTGTCCCCAAACCCTCTTGATAGGGAATTCTGGATCCATAAGGCAGCATTCTGCCTGCCCCACAGAAAGAAGTGCTTCGTGAGTCTCGCCAGAAACCCTACATGAGGATCAATTTACTCGGCCCTGGAGAGAACCCCAATATATAGACTTCTCTGGCCACTAGTGCTGTGTCTGACACAGCCTGAGCCCAGACCTCGTGTCAGCCACCCAGAGAGCGGGGCCCATATCCAGCATGTGAGAACGGCCATGGCCCAAATCTGTCATCTCTATGCATCCTTGGTATTCAGGCATCTGTCCCCAGACCTTTGCTGTAATCCCTGCCTATGGGGGAACATGAAGCACAATAGATATTTCCTCCTACCCCATGGCTGGAAACCTGGCCATTGGAATGTGTGTCCATCCCTCAGTGTGGGAGCCAGAAAATGGACAATGGGACCACGCCCACTCCTGAGGGCCACCCTGGGCACAAACAGGCATTGTAATGCTCAGCCTGAGCATGTTTCCAAACAAGCCCTCTCAGTTGCACCACCAAGATCCTGCATTTCAGGCCTGGTCTGCCCATAAGCCCAAATCCCAACCCTTGGTGGGATTTTCCAGGCGCCTAGACCCAGAGCCCATCTCTGGAATCTCTGTTTTGGGGCACACCTAAGATCGAAAATAGCAGTCTTCCCATACCAAAAAGTCATCAAAATATTGGGAGCCGCCTGTATCCTTAGAGGAAAAATCTCCCATGGACCCATGAGGCCACAGCTACATTCTGACGTCACCCTAGACACACAATCCAGATATAAAAGCCTGTGCTTCCGCCTTCGGGTCATTCCAGTTACTGTTCCTGACGAGTAGCCTTCCAGGTCTACACATTGCCCTGCGATAACCTAGCCACTAAACCTAACCCAAGTTTGTGTTTGCAGACTTCCCTCCCAGAACCATGGCTCACATGCCCTCCAGGGTGGAGTCTCTGGAGCCACACCACAGGACTGTGCTTGCCATCCCCATGGAAATTGTGCATGTCAGTTAACCAAACCCTCCAGAGTTGGTTGAAACATTCAAGGCCCCTGTGGCCACCCCAATATTGGAGGTTACTCTGGACATAAGTGCGCAGTCTGAAACTCCCTGATCACCTACATCCTGGCAGACACCCAAGTCAACTGTCCTAAGTCTGAAGATTGAACCTCTCATGCCCCTGGGACTCATTGGAACCCTAGATTAGGTTGTCGGGCATCTGTCTTCAGAGGCCTGTTCTTGAGTAGGAACTTATGATACGGCATGTGGTCCCTGAGCCACAAAACACTACATCTCCTGTCCCCAGAAGGTAACCGTGCTCTTCGACCTGTGTTAAACCCTCAGGGTAGGAGAATCCTGCAGGCACCTTAGCCACCAACACATTCTAAGATCTACCTGGTAAAAAAAAACCAGCATTGTAACCCATCTTCAAGAGATTCCATGTCAACT
>NW_028134646.1:0-83097 GCF_964662115.1 Mustela nivalis | reverse complement strand
GTGAAATTGCACATTCCGTCTGTACCAAGGTTTCGGGATGGCCCTCCTGCCCCCCGTTAGTGCTCTCACTTTGTCTGCTGCCTTGTCTTCCCTCCTTTTAAATGGAACACTGTATTTTTAGGTCAGGAGTATGGTTTTTGTTTGTGGTCCTTCCAAGTCCTTTTTATTGATATGGATTCACAGACTGACCCCCGCCCCTTCGCACCAAAAAAGTAAAAAATAAAAATAAAAAAGAATCATTTAGAATAATAGAAAGCTCATGGGTTTTTTAGACTGGGATTCAAATTCTGACTCCACTCACCTGGCTGAGTAGCCATAGACTATGCATTTTGCTCATCTGTGAGGTGGGAGTACCCTGGCTCAAATGAGACAGAAAGTCAAGGCACTTAGCACAAATGGCATATTTTAATTAGCTTTGTCCAGGCCTTCTTTTATAAATTACTGTCCTTTCCCTTTCTGTGGCTATTGAGTGACTTAAGTATAGAGATTCCACCATTAGAGTTTAAAAATACTTTCCCAGATGTGTTTAAAGTGAACAGCAGGACACTGTAGGCACTTCTTTATCATTTATGGGATCACCTACTATTTTTATTTTAGGGATTTTTAGTGTCTTCATGTTATACTTTCTTTCCCCCTTTGTATTTCTACATTAAATAATGACAGCAGAGGGACTCCTGTTGGGCTCAGTGCTTAAGCGTCTACCTTGGCTCAGCTCATGATCCTGCGGTCCTGGGATCGAACCCCGAATCAGGCTCCCTGCCCCACGGGAAGCCTGTTTCTCCCTCTCCCACTCCCCTGCTTGTGTTCCTTTCTTGCTGTCTCTCTCTCTGTCAAATTCATATTTAACAGACAGAGATCACATGTAGGCAGACAGGCAGGCAGAGAGAGAGGGGGGAAACAGGTTCCCCACTGAGCAGAGCCCGGGGCTCGATTCCAGAACCCTGAGGCCATGACTTGAGCTGGAGACAGAGGCTTTAACCCCCTGAGCTACCCAGGCGCTCCTTAAATAAATTCTTAAAAAATAACAACAACAGAGAATTCTTTTGAGTACTTATGACCTGTTGAGCACTATTCCAGTAGATCTGTACGTATTAACTCATTTAATCCTCAGAGCAGCCTGTGAGGAGGGCCTGTTAGTCTCCTCCTCTTTGTAAATGACCACGGTCTCTGTGCACGTGCTAGAGCATACGAACTCAGCCGCAGGGCACTGAGTAATTGGGGAGTTCATTTCCTTTCTCTGTGCAAAGTGGAGGTAACCCAAACAGTGAAGGGTCAGGAACATGCCAGTTCTAGATAAAAGAGATGTTGTAGTTCCAAGGGTGACTCCAAATGAAGGCCCCCTACTTTAGCCTGAACATACAGTAAACTGTAGCAGAGTGTCAGTACCTAGGTTCCTTCACTTCTTCCACATCTGACTGCGTTTTTTCCTTCTCCACAGGTTTAGGCTTGTAGCACGGTGTTGCTTTTTTGTGTGTCTTCAGCATGTTGTCTTTCCGAAGGAGGAGTTGTTAGAATCTCATTCAGGGTTAAACAGAAAAGCACTATTATTTTTATTATAATTATTAGTGCTGCTATTAGTATCATTTTCCTCTTATAAACAGGATTCCTCTGACTCTCTTACATAGGGTGATAGTGAAGTGGCATCTTCATCAAAGGCTGTTTTAAGCAAGCAGATCTTTTATTTTGTGGTACCCATATTGAGACACATTGAGTTATATCTGTCTTTGCATGTGCACCAACACGTTTATTTGAAGCCTACTATTTCCTAGGTAACGTGACTAAGGTAGATTTATGGGTGCTAATTTACATACAGAATAACATTGGCAAAAACTAAAATATAACAAACACATAGCAACTTTTGGCCTGCCACAGCCCACTGAGCATCTGCCTTCCTTGCCATGCTTGCAACGAGAGGGGAATATATTTTCCTCTGCGTTTACAGCTAATTCCTTGTTTGTATTCCACTGTCGTCACTGCAGTTGAGAGCTTGAAATGAGGTTTAAGAGCCTCTTCCTATCTCCCAGCAGGAGTTGATATTAGGGGTGGTCGTTCTGTGTAACGGAGAATGCAAGCCTTTGCCCTCCCCCGCCTGATTTCACACCACGTTTGGAGAATTCTGCTGCACTGAAGTGTGGGTTCAAGCCCTTCATTTCCCAGACAAGTTAATAGATGCTCCAGGCTGTGCGCTTGGGTTAAAGCCTGGGTTTGATTATTTCCTCTCAGTGTTGTTTTTGAGTAGATTGATTTTCATTGCACAAATAATAAATGAATGTTTTTCTATGAGAATTGTCTTAAAAATTATAGATTAGGGTAAATCTCCCTTTGACTGCCATCTTTCTGGTCTGCCCTCCTCAAGTTTACTGGCATTAGGTGAACTTCATCTGGACCTTTCCCTGTGCATGCACTTATACCTCTCCCTTTTCTGAAAAGATAGAGAACGTTGCTTTGTGTGTGGAAATACGTGTGTTGGAAATATAAATGTTATTCTACTTTAAATATTGAAAGAAGCTGGCTGTTTTCTTTCAGTAATGTGCCTTGGAGAACAATCAATGTTAAGACGTTCATACTTATCAGTCTAGGCTAGTCAATGAGGCGATTACAAGTTCTTCCCAAGATCTCAGTGGTAAACACATCAAAGGTTTATTTCTCATTCGTGAAATGTGTGGCTGATGACTCCAAGGCCAAGGCAGCAGTCTGTACAGTAAGTCAATAATGTAGGCTGCTTTGTCCCTGTGACTCCACCCTTTTCCACAAGTGGCTCCCAGGACCTCGCAGCCAGGGTAAAGTGTCCTGGAGGGTTGTATATCCTTGCTTGAAAGTTTTGGCACCCTACCTACAAAAGAACGGAGGATGTGGGGGACCGCATACTGGGTGCTGTTGTGTTGCCACAGATATTTTAAATGCTTCCTGTTGTTGGAATACATTGTGGTTTATTCAGCCCATTTCCTATTTCGGAGACCTCTAGGTTACCTTCCGACTTTATCCTGTATTATGCACAGCACTATAGATGAGATCCCAGTGCATGTCCCTGGTACACAAGTTTCGCTAGGTTAAGCACCCAAAAGGAGATGTTCCGGTTCAGAGCATGTGGTGGTTTTAGTTTTCATCAGTGCTGTCCGTCAGATTGGTTTTGAAGGTGGTCGCCCTGGTGTCCTCTTTGTCTGGGGAGCGTGTGGGGAGGTGCGTTCCACCATACCTTCATCAGTGACATCAGAAACCTTCAGTTTTAATTTCTATTTTCCCAATCCCTAGTGGGTTTTCAGCTCTTCTGAGCCTCGCCTCTGCTGCCTTCCTGAGTGAAGAAGCACTGCTGAGAGCATCCGGCTGCCGGCAGAAAGACCGAGGGGGCGCCGAGAGCCAGTGGGCAGATGTGGCTCACCGAGTCTCCCTTTGGGGGGCGCCCAGCTCAATGACATTTTCTCCACTCCCTCTATTGATTTTTCTCCTCCTGTGCTGCTATTTCAGTAGTCTCTGCACCTCTAATTTTAAAACCATGGGGCGAAGGATGATTTCTCGGTCGTGTCATTTTTTTCTATGTAGCTGTCTAATTTTGTGCTTTGAGTTTTCTCATGAATTTTTGCCTGCTTAGTCATTGTCTTTTTATCTCCTGTTTTTCTTTGTCTTGCCCCTCATTTTTCATTCTTTTTCTTCTGCCTGTGCTTCCTTGTTCTCACAGGCCCTTAAATCTTTATGCCATACTTTTAAGTTGTGTTTTCCACTTCCCTTCCAAGCTTGGAAGTGCTTGCTCTGGTGAAGAAACATGGGAGGGAAGGGAGTCATGGAAAGGTCAGCATGAACATCTAGATGGAACTCACCCCAGGTGCCCACCTTCCCCAACTGTTTTGAGAACACGATGCTCTTCCTGATACGGATGCTTTGCCAAAATCTGTATGAAAGGAGAGAAATAGGCTAGTTTTCTTCCTCCCTCTGGCTTACTAGAGGATCCCTAGATAGATTACTTCCCACCTTTAGACCTCAAGTTTTGAAGAGAAGTCTCCCTTATCCCAGTCTCATTCTTTATCATCAGGGTGCCCCTGGGAATGTGGGACCAGAATATAAGCACAGGGAACCAACAGTGTGACTCAGTAGATCAGTAGTGTGGATTAGAGAAGTTTTGCTGCTTGACAGCTGCCTGTGATCTTTGGCCAGTGACTTAACCCTCAGCTTGGGTTTCCTGATTTGTAAGATGGTTTTATTCATCAGGATGCTACAGATAGGCTAGGTTCTACCACAGTCACAAGTATTCTCCAGAATCTCAGCGCCTAGAAATCCACAAGGGATTATTTTTCATTATATATTCATTGTGAGGGATGTGAGAATGTGTCTGTCTTCACTGTGACCCCTGACTGATAGATCAGCTGCCAACGTAAATATTCCCATTCCCCATGTAAAGGGAGAGGGAGAACTTAGGGGGAAAGTGTTGGTAATCAAATGTTGGTCCAGATGAGTTGCACACCATGTATATTCATGATTCAGTGACCAGAACTAGTTACACAGCTGTGCCTAACTTCATCTAAGGCAAGGAAGTATCTGGAAGGAGGAAGATTAACTACAGTATTTGTTGGTTTGCGCTAATCATAGCTGCAGGAGAAGTAGTAATATTTCACTTTTCACAGTGATTTTGGCTATTAGATAATGTGTGTGCTTAGCAGAATGCCTAGCACATGGCCCATGCTCCATAATAAGGAGAGGAAACTATTCTTATTATTGCCTTTATGATTCAGCTTTGGATACATTTCCAGTGTACTTTACACCATCTACTTACTTAGTAAATTTCTCTTCTCTTTTTCTTCCCCCTGAAAATGCAGAGTAGAATTAACCTTTTCCTCTCTGGATATGCCACAGATTTTCAGTAAATGCAGTTGAAGTGATGAAGTTTTAGATCTAGCCACAGACCCTGCTCTTCTGAGCTTAGGTTTGACAAAGGTAGACGATTCTTCTGTAAAATGATCACTTTGTGAAGTGATAGCTTGGGTGTCTGCAGTGGCTTGGAACTATGTTCACTGTGTTGGTTTTCAATTTAACAGCAACAGACTTTAAGCAGGCTTTCATCTGAGTCAATGCAGAAACGGTCAATATGTATTATATGTCTATGAAGCTGGTCTCTGGATCAATTGCAATTAGTTTGCAGCAGATTGCATTAACATATCCAGAATTAATACAGCGAGTGTTTTAATGAAAAGGAATTGACCAGACCACACTGTTTTTAGTGGCTGTTTTTTGTCTCTCACGTGCTCTTTTCAACTGTAGTTTTTTCCTTCTTCTTGTTAATGGCTCTAAGTTGATGAGTCAACATAGACTTAATCTATTGATCCTTTCCCGTCTGCCTTTTAAAAATGGCCCCAGAATATAGTACATATCTAATGTTTAATCTTTTCTTTCTTTAGGAAGCTTTTAGTAAATGCCTTAAACTTTAATTTTTCTTAAATGATGTGTTATTAAGACTCTTAAGTCAATGGGTATGTTCATGTGTGAAATTTTGTGTTTTTCAAATTACTAATGTTTCATCAAGACTTAAAGATTCAGAAGTAAGATTAACAAATCATGAAGTTAATAACTCATACAGTATCTGATGTGAGCATCACTTGTCTGATAATTTATTTTGACTCAAATGTTATTTATTTCTGCAGAAGAAGTGTAGATAACTTTAACATTTAAAACAGTATTACCAGTATTCAGAATGCTGGAGTAGAGAGATTTCTTTAGGCTCGATTATGTTGAAATTTGAGTTTTTTACGAGTATGTAGTTTTGTTTTGTTTTTAAAGGTCTGAAGAACTTTTACTTTTCTGTTTTTAGAGAAAGCCACTTTCTGGAAATGAAAAATTAACTGTAGCTGGAAACAAAAGGACAAAAGGCAGGGTTTATTCATTTGGCCATCTAACTAGTATTTCTTGAGTATTTTCCATATGCCAAACACCCATCACATTCTTCTTAAAAATACAAAGAAATTGAAGATACATTGAGTAAAACCTGGTTTAGTTGTAAGTGTTCTGGAGCCTTCTTGGAATGTCCCTGGTCCAGAAGAGATCCTGAGTGCATTGTAGCTTGGAAATTTCAGAAAAAGTGCCATTTTAAGGACACATTTGAGGTCCTGAAACCTAATGGTTCCATGTTGTAAAGCCCTGTGGGCCTGTTAATGGTCTGTGCGATATTGTCCTGGCCAGACACCAAGGCCATTGATTGAAGCCAGTAGGAAGTATGTCAAGTGATTTTCCTCCACCAATCTTGTGATTCAGTTTGTGACTGATTTTTTTGGTTTATGCATTAATGACATTGTTCTCTTATCCACTGTGAGTAGTGTTTGTGTTTTCATCATGACTCATGGTTGAAAATGAGATTAAACTAGGTATATTCTTTTTTTTTTTTTCATCTTTTTCCTTTAAAAAATGGGGTGTGTAAGTTTGATCGGGAATACTTTTGATTTTACTGAATAAAATGAGAAGAATTTACTTGTTCATGTTATGCTCTTTGATTACTTTCTTTCAGCACAGATTAGAAACTGATAGTTCATATTGGAAAAACACCTCTACATGATGCTTGAACAGTTACTTTAATACACAAGTTGCAGTGTTTAAGAAGTGTTTAAGTAATGATGATTGTTTTCAGGTTACAATCCTCCTATTTGGTGTGTGAGAGAGAGAATATTATTAGAGACATAGTGATTGTGCCTAACTTCTATTAAAAACTAAGAAGTGGATTAATCTGTGGCCCATTGAACCTCAAAATGTTAAAAAGTAATTCCTAAGATACCTTACAATGATTAATGATGTGCACACAGTTATTAAAATAATGCTCTGACCTTTATTTGGGTGGGAATGGTGGGAGGCATATCCTATATAATAGAGTTCTTAATATTTTTAAAAAATAACCTTTTATTCTTAAATACTTACTGACTCATAGGAAATGCCAAAAGAAGTGCAACAGTCCTATGTGCCCTTCCCCCTCCTGCCCTCATGTTGACATCTTATTTAGTTTTAGTCAGTGTCAAAACTAGGATATTGACATAGACACATTCTTGATAGCTAGATAATAGACCCGATTCAGTTATCATCATTTCTTTACACCTGTATCCATTTGTTGAGTATGTAGTTTTCCTTAACATTTTTGATTAGAAAAACAAGACATAAATTTTATATCTATCTATCTATCTATATATATTCCCCTTTTATACAAAACCCGTGTTGCTGATTGTCATTTGAGGGTACCTGTAAGACTGACTATATGTGTTGACTATTATTTTTCTTATTATTTTTAAGTGTTCTGATGGCTCTCTCTCTCAATTTCTCTAGGCAGTTCAATTAACCCCCCGAAGGTGGCTGAACCTGCAGGAATACCAGAGCAAGAAACTCATGTCTGACCATGGAGTTCGAGTTCAAAGATTCTTTGTAGCAGACACTGCAAAGGAAGCTCTGGAGGCTGCTAAGAAACTAAGTAAGTTAATTCGCAACAGGTAAAATCATACTTGCCCAAGTTAGTGACCTCACAGGTAGCAGTGAACCAGTCGGTGCATTTTCTTTGTCATGGGTTATTACTAACGAAGACAGATATGATGGTGGGCTTTTGAGTTACAAAGGCTAAAAAAGCCCAATTAGGAAAACTTGATTCTTTTTTACGAGATAGCAGTGTATGGGATGTCACTCTGGTAATTTTCCTGAATTTTTCTGCTACCCTTTCATCTAGTTTTCTTTATCTGTGGGTTAGAGGCTGGGAGAAATACCGGCGAATGGTGTCGAGTGTCAAAGAAAAGGCCACAGCCGGGGAAGGCAGGAAAGATGTTTGGCATCCTTATTGAAGCCTCTAGAACATGGAGAAAGTTCTTCAGTGACTGGAGGAGAAGAAGGAGAAGCACATGCATTTGGAAGCCAGGCTGGCTTTGTGTCAGGGTTTTGCCCTCCCATTTACCAGCTCTGTAACTTTGTATTAGTGCCTTTTTCTTCTTGTGCCTCAGTTTCCTTATCTAGAAATCAAGGCTAATGTGTTATTCCTCAAGTACTGTCGTGAGCCTTTAAGGGGGACTGTCCATTGCTATGTGGTAGAAAATCTAATTAATTTCCCAATTATAGATTGAGAAATTAGGAATCTGATCCTGCTATTTTTTCCTGAATATTCCTTCTGGTGGTATATAGACTCTCTTTACTGCCAGTCTGGTTTAGCACTGTCCAGTAGAAATAGAACGTGAGCCACATAAGTATTTAACAGTTTTCTAGGTCACTTTAAGAGAACTAAAAATAAATGGGTGAAATTAATTTTAGTAATATATTTTGTTTGCCCCACTATATCCAAACTGTTATTTCAACATGTAATTAATGTAAAACAGTTATCAGTCGGATAGTGTACATCTGGTTTCTGTCCTACTCTTCAGGACTCTGGTTTGTATTTTACATTTCCAGCCCATCTCATGTCACACTAGCCACATTTCAGGAGCTCGATGGATACATGGGGCTAGTGGCTACCATACTGGACAACATAGATCTGGACAATAGAAGGATGTACATGTGTATTCTTTGCCTGGAGCCTTGGAGAGCAGTTGCTTCCCACTAGAAATAAAGAATGCAACATCTGCTAACTGCCCTTGCCCGGCAGCTGTAGCAAAACTTTGAGTGCAAGATAGAGACAGGCTCCATATTTCAATCTCCCAATTTTCTAAACTCTTTTAGGAGTAAGCAATGAGGTACTTCAGCCAGTAGTTGTTCTTTATCTCCCTTACAGAGTTCCCCCAGGTGCTTATATGCCAGATCCTTTCTGTGTTGTGTTGGTTGAAATGCATGTTTATTCTTCCTTTCAACAAATATTTATCGATTGTTAGTCACATGTATTAGGCACCATGGCTATAGCTATGGAAGGTAAGAGAGCCCTCTTTCTTTTTAGAACTTAGATTCTAGAAGGAAATTAATTTGTAATTTTCAGATGCTAAATGTAGAAATCAAGAGTGACTTATAGTTTAAGAAATGGAAATTGGTTTCATTTTCAAAGGCTATCAAAATTGGTTTTCATGGTGGGAAAAAAAAACAGTAAAATTCAACCTACACCTGGATGAGAGCTCCTCTGTGCAGTGTGGGAATAGACTCAGTAAAGGTTAGTATTCCAGCCTTTTTACATGAAAGGATCATTTTTGTTTTATACTCCTGTGGTTTAGGGAATGGGTAATGAGAACAAAGAAATGTAAAGTTCAAGTCGGTCTTTGGTCTTCATTTTCCCCATTATTTCCACAAATGTGCTGACATACTAGTATTCCAGGTCCAAGAGTCCCTAAGGGAATTCTGGAAGCCAACTGATTACTGCCCCTCCCCATTTAGGCATAGCACAGCACCGGAGGGCTTATCTTTCAGATTTTCAAGGGAGATTTGAATTTACTGAGCTAATTGGCTTCTTAGTCACTGGTTTGTTTTATAAGCATTTATTTAGCCACTGCCTTGTGGTTGGGTATTGTGTACTGTGTTTGTAAGATGGAATTTTTGCTCTGCAGGATTTAACAAGGTGGCATTTATATGCTGGGGCCCCAGTGAAGGAAGGGGAAAGACACAGGCAATAAAGCAAGTTTAAATAGAAGTAAAGCTAAAGCTAAAAACATTAAACTTTTCAAAAAGCCATTTTGGTACTGGAGCAAGGGTTTTAAGAAAATCAGTGGATAAAAGGATTGAGATTAACCCAGTTGTGTCTCTATCTTGGCTCGTGCATACCTGTGATACTCATTAATGAGGTATGGCCATGGGAGTGCCTCTCTGATCGTGTTTAGAGCAGAAAGGGAATTTAAGAATTAACCCAAGTCCCTCATTTCCTGAATGAATGAGTAATCCTCTTACTCAGTGAGGAGTTTTGGAGGAAGGAAGGTCTCCTTGCTTTTGTTGTATAATAGACAGATTTGATCAGAGGGAATATTTAAAGTATCGGAAGAAGAGATGTTGCCAAGTTTAGTTGGTTACAAAGGGAACGAGTAGATTGTAAATATAAAAGTCACTGAGATTGGCTAGAGAGAACAAAACAAGAAGAATCTGGCAAAACTTCGCAGTGTTGACCTGCTTATTGCTATAAGACGGACAAGAAACAATAGCACAAGTTTTACTAAACAGATTTGATATTAAGGTTAAAGCTGGATCACATGTGTGTCTGATTGCCTTAAAAATGGGACATCTGTCCACAATTATATTTTAAAGGACAAAAATTATATACAAAGATAATATGTTTAACGTGTGATAAGTGTGATATAAGAATTTATTGCTATCATCATCATTGTCAGCATATGATTCCAAGGGATTCGTGGCTGTCATAATCCAAATTTATAGACAAATCAGAGACATGTGAGAATCAGTACTTTGTGGACCATGTGTTAAGAGAGTTCGTTTTTTTAATGTGAGAAGCTTGTAAATGATTGAAATGTATTTGTTTACCTTTCTACTTTATTCATATTTGGATGTGTTTGAAATATTGAAATACAATGATATATTTAAAATATTTTGAAAGCAATTGTTAGTATTAGTCATGCCTATGATTTCCAGGATTCTCTGTTTCTTTGTGTCTGAACCCACATTCCTGGTTGCCTCTGGACCACCTGTTTACGGCTTTCTCCACTTCTCCTGGCCCAAATAGAATTTGTCATCTCCCAGTTGCTCCAGACTTTCTCTCCTTATCTCCCCCTACTTACCCATCTGAGATTCCTCCAGTGATCTTTTTTTCCCCCTCTAATTTTCTGTTTGTTTGTTTTTTAAAGATTATTTATTTATTTATTTGACAGACAGAGATCACAAGCAGACAGAGAGGCAGGCAGAGAGAGGGGAAGGGAAGGAGTCGCTCGATTCTAGGACCCTGGGATCATGACCTGAGCCGAAGGCAGAGGCTTTAACCCACTGAGCCACCCAGGCGCCCCCTATTTTTCTGTTTTAATTCCAGTTAGTTAATATACAGTGTTATATTACCTTCCGGTGTATGGTATAGTGACTCAGCACTTCCATACATCAACTGCTGCTCATCACGACGGGTTCATCCCTTAATCCCACCACCTATTTAGCCCATTCCCCTCTGGTAACCATTAATTTATTCTCTGTCATGAAGAGTCCATTTCTTGACTTGTCTCTATCTCTTTTTTTCCTCTTTTGCTCACTTGTTTTGTTTCTTAAATTCCACATATGAGTGAGATCATACAGTATTTGTCTTTCTCTAACTTAGTTCGATTAGCATGATGACATTCTAGCTCCATTCATGTCCTTGCAAATCACAAGTTTTCATTCTTTTTTATGGGTGAATAATATTCCATTATATATCTATTATCTATACATCTATATCTATGCACACGCACATGCACCCACATCTTTTTTATCCATTCGTCAATGGATGGACACTTGGGCTGCTTCCATATCTTAGGTATTGTAAGTAATGCTGCAGTAAACTAAGGAGTGCATGTATCCCTTTGAATTAGTATTTTTGTATTCTTTGGGTAAATACCCAGTACTGCAACTTCTGGACCAACTGGTAGTTCTACTTTTAACTTTTTTTTTTTTTTTAAATATTTTATTTATTTATTTGAGAGAGAGACAGTGAGAGAGAACATGAGCGAAGAGAAGGTCAGAGAGAGAAGCAGACTCCCCGTGGAGCTGAGAGACCGATGCGGGACTCGATCCCAGGACTCCGGGATCATGACCTGAGCCGAAGGCAGTCGTCCAACCAACTGAGCCACCCAGGCGTCCCCTACTTTTAACTTTTTGAGATACCTCCGTACTGTTTTCCACAGTAGCTGCATTAGTTTGTGTTCCCGCCTACAGCACACAAGGATTCCTTTTTCTCCACATCCTCAGCAACACTTGTTGTTTCTTGTGTTTTTGGTTTTAGCCACTCTGACAAGTGTGAGGTTATAACTCGCTGTGGTTTTGATTTGCATTTCCTTGATACTAAGTGATGATGAGTGTCTGGTTTGTATGTCTTCTTTGGAAAAATATGTATTCATGTCTGTCCATTTTTCATTTGGATTATTTGTGTTCTAGTACTGAGTTAAGTTCTTTATATATTTTGGATACTAACCCTTTATTGGATATGTCATTTGCAAGTATCTTCTCCCATTTCATAGGTTGCCTTTTAGTTTTGTTGATTGTTTTCTTCACTGTGTAGAAGCTTTTTATTTTGATGTAGTTCCAAAGTTTTATTTTTGCCTTTGTGTTTCCCTGTCCTCAGAAGTTATATCTAGACATAGCTATGCCCAGCATCAGAGAAGTTGCTGCCTATGTTCTCTTCTAAGATTTTTATGGTTTCAGGTCTCACATTTAGATTTTTAATCCATTTTGGATTTATTTTTGTGTATGGTGTAAAATGGTAGTCTAGTTTCATTCTTTTGCATGTTGCTGTCCAGTTTTCCCAACACCATTTGTTGAAGAATCTATCTTTTTTTCACTTGATACTCTTTCCGGTTTTGTTATAGATTAACTGAACATCTAGCTGTAGGTTCGTTTCTGAGTTTTCTACTCTGTTCTGTTAATCTATGTGTCTGTTTTTGTGCCAGTAGTATACTATTTTGATCAGTATATTTTTGTAATGTATCTTGAAGTCTGGAATTGTGATGCCTCCAACTTCGCTATTCTTTTTAAAGATTATTTTGACTATAAGGTGTCTTTTGTGATTTCATACAGATTTTAGAATTGTTCAAGTTCTGCGAAAAATGTTGTTGGTATTTTGATGGGGATTTCATTAAATTTGTAGATTGTTTTGAATAGTATAGACTTTTTTCTTTAAGTATAGACATTTTAACAATATTTATTCTAATCTATGAATGTGGAATATCTTTCCATTTCTTGGTGTTGTCTCCAATTTCTTTCATCAGTGTTTTATATTTTTCAGAGTGTAACTCTTTGACCTCTTTGATTAGGTTTATTCCTGGGTATCTTATTGGTGCAACTATAAATGGGAATGTTTTCTTAACTTCTCTATCTGCTGCTTCTTTATTGGGGTGTAGAAATGCAACAGATTTCTGTACATTGATATTGTGTCCTACAACTTCACTGAATTCATGTGTCAGTTCTAGTAGTTTTTTGGTGGAGTCTTAGGTTTTCTGTATATAGTATCATGTCATCAGCAAATAATGGAAGTTTTACTTCTTCCTTACTGATTTGAATGCATTTTATTTCTTTTTGTTGTCTGATTGCTGTGGCTAGGACTTCCAGTGCTATGTTGAATAGAAGTGGTGAATGTGGAGATCCTTTTCTTATTTCTGACCTTAGGAGAAAAGCCCTCAGTTTTCCCCTATTGATGATGATGATAGTTGTGGGTTTTTCATATATGGCCTTTTTTATGTTGAAGTATGGTCCCTCTAAAGCTACTTTGTTGAGGGTTTTTTTTTTTTATCATGAATAGATGTTGTAGTTGGTCAGATGCTCTTTCTGCATCTATTTAAATGATCGTATGGTACTTACCCTTTCTCTTGTTGATGTGATATATCATGTTGATTGATTTATGAATATTGAACTGCCCTTGCAGCTCAGGAATAAATCCCACTTGATTGTGGTGACTGACTTTTTAAAATGTACTGTTGAAGTTTGTTTGCTAGTGTTTTATTAAGTGTTTTTGCAACTGCGTTCATCAAGGATATTAGCCTATGGTTCTCTTTTGTGGTGATGTCTTTATCTGATTTTGGTATCAGGATAATGCTGGTTTCATAGAACGCATTCTGAAATTTTCTTTCCTTTTCTGTTTTTTAGAATAGTTTGAGAAGAATAAGTATTAACTTTCCTTTAACTCTGGTAGAATTTGCCTTAAAGCCATCTGGTTCTGGACTTTTGTTCATTGTTTTTTATTTTTGTTGTTTTGTTTTGTTTTGTTTTTGTTACTGATTCAGTTACTTTGCTGGTTATCCATCTGTTGACATTTTCTATTTCTTCCTTTTTTTTCTTCCCCCATAGGTTATATGTTTCTTGGAATTTATCCATTTCTTCTACATTGTCTAGTTTGTTAGCATGTAATTTTCCATAATATTCTCTTATAATCCTTTGTATTTCTGTGGTGTTGGTTACTGTGTTTTCTCTTTCATTTGTGGTTTTGTTTGAGTTCTCTCTCTTTTTGGGTTTTTGATGAATCTGACTAAAGGTTTATTAATTCTGTTGATCTTTTCAAAGAACTAGCTGTTTCATCAATCTATTATATTTTTTAAATTCTATATCATTTATTTCCACTCTTACCATTATCGTTTCCTTCCTTCTGCTGATTTGGGGTTTTGTTTGTTGTTTTTTTTCTAGCTTCTTTAAGGTATATTGAGATTTTCTTTGCTTCTTGAGGTAGGCCTGTGTTGCTATAAACTTCTTTCTTAGGTCTGCTTTTGCTGCATCCTAAAGGTTTTACACCATTGTGTTTTCATTTTCATTTGTTTCCCTGCACTTTTTAATTTTTTTCTTTATTTCCTGGTTGATCCATTCATTGTTTAGTAGAATGTTATTTAACTTCCATGTATTTGTGGTCTTTTCATATTTTTTCTTGTTGTTGACTTCTAGTTTCACACCATCGTAGTCAGAAAAGATGCATGGTATGACTTCATTCTTGAATTTGTTGAGGGTTGTTTTATGGACCAATATGTGATCTCGTCTGGAGAATGTCCCATGTGCACTTGACAAGAATGTGTATTCTGCTGTTTTAGGATGGAATGTTCTGAATATATCTGTTAAATCCATCCATTCCATGTTTCATTCAAAGCCATTGTTTCCTTATTGATTTTCTCTTTGGATGATCTGTCCATTAATGTATGTGAAATGTTAAAATCCCCTACTATTATTACATTATTATCAATTTGTTCCTTTATGTTTTTATTAACTATTTGGGTGCTTCTGTGTTGGGTGCATAAATATGCACAATTGTTATATCCTCTTGTTGGATTTTCCCCTTATTTTTATCTAGTGTCTATCTTTGTCTCTTGTACAGTCTTTATTTTAATGTCTGTTTTGTCTGATAAAAATATTGCTACTCTGGCTTTCTATTGACACCCATTTGCATGATATTTCTCTGTCCCTCGTTTCAATTTTCAAGTATCTTTAGGTCTAAAATGAGTCTCTTTTAGAGAACATAGAGACAAGTCTTGCTTTTTTATCCATTACATTACCCGCTGTCTTTTCATCAGTGTTCAATCTATTTACATTCAAAGTAATCAGTGGAAAGGTTTTTTTATGTTATTTTATTATTTGGTGGTTGTTTCTGAAGAATTTCTCTGATCCTTTTTTTCTCTTTCATGTCTTGCTGATTTTCTTTAGTGATATATTTGGATTTCTTTCCCTTTATTCTTTGCATATTTATTGGTGTTTTTTTAATATATGGTTACCGTTAGGTCTGTATGTAACCTCTTCTGCATATAGCAGTCTAGATTAAGTTGATGGTTGTTTAAGTGTGAGCCCTTGCTTTATTCCTCTCTTCCCCACATGTTAGGTATATAGTGTCATATTTTTTATCCCTTTATTTTGTGAGTTCCTTGATTGATTCTTTACAGAAGTATTCATTTTTATTGCTTTTGTGTTTCCAATCTTTATACTGTCACTCTGGTCTCTCCTTCCCACTTAAATAATCCCTTTAGTATTTCTTGTAGGGCTGGCTTTGGTAGTCATAAATTCCTTTAATTTTTGATTGTCTGGGAAACTCTTTACCTCTCCTCCTATTCTGACTGATAGCCTTGCTGGATATTCTTGGTTGCACATTTTTTTTTTCCCTTTTAGGGATTTGAATGTATCATGCCACTTCCTTCTAGCTTAGAAAGTTTTTGGTTGAAAAATCTCCTTGGGTTTCCCTTGTAAGTTACTGTCTTCTTTTTTTTTATCTTGCTGCTTTTAAATTTTTTTCTGTCAGTGTATTTTGCCAGTTTAATTACAATATGTCCTAATGTGGGTCTGTTTTGGCTGATTTTGATGGGAGTTCTCTGTGCATCTTCAGTTTGTGTAACTGTTTCCTTCCCCAGAGTAGGGAATTTTTCAGCTATTATTTTTATATATTTTATATATTATATAATTTTTCAGATCCACTTCTCCCCCATTTTCTCTCTCTCTTTTGGGACTCCTGTAATACAAATGTTATTATCTTAAGTGGTATCCCTGAGTTCCCTAAGTCTATTCTTGTTTTCTATAATTATTTTTTCTCTCTTTTGTTCAGCTTGATTACTTTCCATTACTCTTTGAGGTCACTAATTTTTCCTCTGCTTCCATCCTACTGTTCATTCCATCAAATGTGTTTCTCATTTCACTTTATTTCTGCTGTTATTCCTTATCTCTGTGTTAAGGTCTTATTTATGTCTTCCACTCTTTTCTCAAGTCCAGGGTGTATACTTGTGATCACTACTTTAAATTCTTCATCAGGCCTGTTACAGATCTCTGGCTATGGTCTTGTCCTGTTCTTCTTTTGGGATAGATTTTTCTGTCTTCTTATATCCTCTAAGTCTCTGTGCCTATTTCACTGTGTTAAGAATGTCAGCTACTTCACCTCTTCCTGAGGGTAATGGTCTTGTGAGGATGATATCCATAGTGCCTTGTCACTGTCCTGTTTCTGACGGTCTGGAGCTTCTGGAAGTTTCTCCAACATGTGCTGTGTGTTCTCTGCTGTTTTGTTCTCGCTGCTTTATTCTCTAGTCCAGTTGTTTGCAGAGACTCTTTTTTGCCTGTTGCGGGCAGTGTTTGGTCCTTGGCCTGAATGTGGTAAGTTTTAACTAGGGGCGCTGTGGTCTGCATCTGAAATGAGACCTGTTGTTGCTGCCACCAGAACCAAGGTTCTGCAAACCTCCTGGGTTGGGAGATTCATTGTGGGCAGGGGTTTGTGACAGTCTTCTTAGGAGGGGGCCTGCTGCATTGGGGAGGGCAGACCAGGAAGGGCGGTTCTGCTAGAATGCAGGGCTATGGGCAGGGGAGCATGGCCAGGGCTTGGTGCAAGCAAGGTTAGTAGCAAGTGTTTGCACTGTGCTGTTCCCACAGGTGGCCCTGTGCTTATGCTGAGGAGTGGGGGAGGAAGATGGCACCCACCGGCTCCCCTGTTTTCAGAGGAGTCTCTCCACAAATGCTGCCCCTCTGGGACATGCTCTAAGATGAAGAATTAACCTCCCCAATGTGTGCTCCAGGTGCCCTTCAGATCGCTGTTCCCATGCTGTGTGTCTGTGGTCTGTTTGCCTGGCCCCTTCTCCAGGAGCAGCCCCCAATGTCCTATGAGCTATCTCAGAGCCAAGCATGCTGACCTTCAAAATTCTAGGCTTCAAGCCCCACTGGTTGAAAGCACCCATGAAATTTGGGCTTTCTCATCCAAATTAGCTCTCTCAAGCTAATTTCCTAAGGGATCCGCCTTCCCTGTGTGTTCTGCTGTGTGCTAGTCTATTTCTTGCCCCCTCTGCAGCTATGGCTCCCCTCCACAGCAGTCACAATCTATTTCTCTCCCAGGCAGTGTCTCTGCAAGTCCTTCCCTCCTCGGTGTGGCCTCCTTTCTACCCTCAGTTGTGGAGTTTGTTCTGCCGGTCCTCAAATAGATTCTTGTGGTATTTAGGATGATATAATAATTATCTAGTTGTTTTTGTGGATCAACACAAGCCTAGAAACCTCTTCCCTTGACACCATCTTCCATTCCTTCCCTAAATATTGCCACTGTTAGTATAGTGTTGTTATTTTGCTAAGCAAGGAGATAGGTAGGGGTAAGGTTAAAAACTTGCCGAAGTTGTACAGCTAATAAATGACAAAGATAGGATTCTACCCAGCTAGATTAGATTTAATCTCCTCCCCAAGCAGTTTCCTCTTTGCTAACTCAATGATGATATTCTTGGGAGATTTTTATGTGTGAGTCAGCATGTTGAAGTTGGAAAATGCATATTAATAAAATTAGAAGATTGAATTAAAACTAGATGTGGCAGGTTCTAAGGCACAATTTATAGAAACTGTGTAATCTGCAGATATTTTCTTAATGATTCATTTTGTTGTATCTCTTTGGGCAGTAGAATGTTTTGCCATATAGTTATGGAAAGCTTGTTCATTTGAGCATTTGTTTGAAATGGGTAATTCAAACCTTTTTGTGAAACACAATTCATAATGATAAGATATTGAGTGAGAGTCTCATTTTCTTGCATAGAAAATAGACTTATGTCTGATTGAGAGAGTATATCTGCTTTGGTGAATTAAGTTTTTAATATGTGGATAGTATTTAGTTCTGCAGCAGTTTGTATGAACTACCTTTTGTAATCATGTTTTAAGGAGGGCATCGTGCCCCTTGCATAGAATTTTCTCAGAAGGTTTATTAATTACACTTTCATCCCCTATGGATTAGATTTAATGTATATAATCAATAGATAATTAGGAATACCTACTGTATGCATAACCAATCTTTACGTTGCCTTTCACTTCTTTTTAGAGATGAATGAAACGTGTCTGTCGTGTAACTTGAAAGCTTGTCTTAATGGAGTAATTGCATATAAGTATAGATGAAACGTATCTAGGACTACTACCTTTTAGTTTTAGGAATCTGCGTAATTAATTATTCCAATCATGTTGATGTGAGACTCTCAACATTTGATTAAGCAAGAAGATTGTAATGCAAAAACTCATAGTTTTATTTTTTGCCAGGAAAGAAATTGAAATATGAATGGGAAAATTAATCTTCTCTGAGCTAATGACATGCATCCTAAAGTGGAGATAAGGAGCTTTTATTGAACTTGGTTAACTTTGGATTGCTTTCAGCTACAACATGTTTCCATTTGTCAATATGATAACTTATTCTTTGAATTTTATATAATCACATCCTAAAGCCTGGTGAATTACTTACGGCATTAAGGAATTGTATTTTATATAAAAAGGAAACTGCTGCCCATTGACTACTGATTGACATGCACTATTAATCCTATAGGCAATTAAATACATGGCAAACCTTGATTTTGTGGCTTTGTCATATCACATTATATGGTGAAGATTTTGCAAAAGATCTCATGTCCTTTGTGCTGAGATGATGGTCACGATTGTCTTATAAGGACAGGTGAGGATAACATTGATTTCTGTGTAGTAAGTCTTCCATTTTACCTTCATATCTGCTGTCCGTTTTTTTGAATGTGAAATCAGGACTGCAAAGGAACAAGAGTCATGGCATGTGTGGCCCATCAG
The DNA here is from genome assembly GCF_964662115.1 of Mustela nivalis. Taxonomy (NCBI): domain Eukaryota; kingdom Metazoa; phylum Chordata; class Mammalia; order Carnivora; family Mustelidae; genus Mustela; species Mustela nivalis. The sequence goes on along the minus strand of NW_028134646.1, from coordinate 64,026 downwards.
AGTTTGAATCAGTGTCTGCTTTCTAGGAGTCATGGTGGTGTCCTCATGAGATAGGTGGTTTCCATGGTGAGATTTGACTGCTAGACCCCTTTGATGCCTTCCTATTTTCTGAGACTGATTCTCCTATCTCCTAGGTGCACCTCCCCAATATATTTTCTGCAGTTTATGTCATACTTATTTCAGTTAATTTTTTTTGCCTTCTGCTAGAACTCCTTAACTCATCCAGACAAAAAGTGCTTAGCAGATCCTGAGACATAATAAATGCTCAATAAATATTATTGTTACTCAGAAAATGATCACTTGCTCATAGTCATGTTTACTTATGATCAGTAAAGAAACACTTTAATTGACATTAAAGGCTTTCCTTAACTGTCTTTATGAAGAGAGGAACCCATTCAACAATTTGTAGCTTTTAGTATTATTTTCTATTATACATATTTTTCCAAAAAGATGCCCTGTTTTATAAAATGTCCCTTTTCTTCTTGAGTCTGCAAATATACATGGACTTCTCTGGTCATCTCCTTAGAATTTCTCTGTGCTAGAGCATCTTTTCCCTAATTGTCCTGTGATGTTCACTGAGTAGAAGCAGCAGGAGGCCTCTAGAGTGCATAAGACAGGCTGTGAGCAGGCAGGCTTTGTGGAAGTGCATATGGTTTCTTCTCAGTTTCCTGAGAAACTAATGAGAATGGCACTTTGAAAGTCAATGCCTCAACTTGAATATTGGCAGTATAGTCAAGCAAGGATTAATTATTCTCCTCACATATTAACCAGTACACAATAATAGTGATGTCATTTAACCTCTGGCCTCTTGCCATGTGCCTGGCATCATGTTGAGCCTTCAGTAAGTATGATCTCATGTAATCTTCATTTAAACCAGAGGAAAAGGTTTTCTTTTAGGGACTGTTTCTGAATAGCATCAGATCTCCACATGCCCATGATTGTGTATCCACGGTAACTGACATAATTTCACTTTCTGTTTTCTCAGTGTGTCGTTAATGGAGTTATTTATTAACTTGTTTCTTAGAGCTACCTCATTGTAAATGAACAAAGAAGTTATGTTGCCACATGGTCTCATTTTCCGGGATTTTCCTGTGAATTATTGTTCCCTGGGGTCTCTCACTCACCCAGTGTACAGCTTGGTAGCTCTGAATGTCCAGAGGGTGGTTTATAGGGTCGTAAGTGTGGAACAGCTTTGCCTGGGCTAAGTGGGCATAGGAACTAGCTCTGTATAATCTGTCTGTCTATATATAGTGGCCTTTTTAATGAAATCTTACATGTAAACAGACAAATCTCTTCTAATTATAAAAATAATGTGCTCAATTATTTTGATTTAAAAAAATACAGGCAAGTACAAAGATATAAAAACCTCCTCACACCCTGTTATCCAGAGGGAACCTGCCTTAATATTAATGTATTTCCCTCCATTTTTCTTATGCACTCATTCATTCATTTAGCCAGCAACATTAATTCCTGTGTACATACACACATAAACATAATTGAGAGACAGTGTTTGTTTTAAAGTTTGGAAACATACAGTGCATACAGTTTTTGTACATTATACCATGAACCTAACCCAAGTGTTAAGTTTTTATTTTCTTTTAAACAAACAAACACTGTTTTAATGGTTCTATAGTAATTCCCAGATTCGCTATGTTATTTCTTATTGTGATTTAGTTGGATTATTTTTTTTTGTTTCAGCATCTTAGATGATGCTAGCTCCTGTAACCCATAAATTGTCAAATTCCCATTAGTTTTATACAATAAAGGGATTATTTCTTAATCATGTAGAAGTCCATCGTGGTCTTCTTGGTTTGCCTCTAAGTGCCAACTCACAGATCGAGCCTCCTGTCATTCTGCCCTGCTCTCTTTACCACGTGGTTCCCAGACATGACCTGGCAATTGTGTTCGTTCCAGCCACTTAACAGGTGAGAAGAGCATGACCAGTTCCATGTCGGGATTTTGCATGGACCACCTTGCTTCTGCTCCCATTGTTTTGGCTAAAGTTCCTCAAGCGATCGCAGTGAAGAGCGGGAAGAGAGACTGGGAGGTGGAGTCTCAAGGCACACTTAGGAAGAGGGGGGAATGGATTTGGTGATCACGTAGCATTCTCTGCAGCATTTAGAATTTGGAGGAAAATTGTCCCTCTGCTTCCTGGCTTAGACTGAACCTGGCCTGTGCAGTCAGAACAGACCTCTCCCCTCCGGCTCTGTTTTGATTACTTCAGCCATACGGACTTGACTGTAAATTCGAGGATAAGAACACATACTTCAAGGAATGATTTAGATAAAAAAAAAAACATGGAAATGTAGCACATGCCTTCTACAAATGAGGCACTCCCCAATTTTCTTTCTTATTTTCTTCCTTTATTTTTGGTCTGAATGAGCACATGTTCTGAGGTATAATAAAAAGAATATAATAACCGTTATTAAAAACATCAACAGTGGATCAAAAATAAAAATGCTCAGTGATTTTGCAATACTACCCAAGTGTTAAACTATATTTAGTGTACAGCTTGCCAGCTGATTTGAAAATGAATATATTACTCTTGTGCTGTTGGTTGATGGGAGATGGTGGTATATATGAAATCAAAAGTTGTATAATTTTGAAAGAAAATGTAAACCATTCTTTTTTTACAGTACAAGAGAATAAATATTACCTAAGGAATTATGCTTTTAAGATGCTACGCTATTCCCTAAGGTGGTTGTTACAGAAGCTGGCAATGTTTAACAGATGTTCATAAATAGTACTAAGGCTCCACTTGAGTTTTCTAGGTTACTTACAAAAAAGTCAGGAAATGAATTGAAAAAGTTTAAAATCTGTATTGCTTGATCTACCTTAGAATGAAAACCAGATGAGCAACAAGCTACCTCAATTATGGGTTTTTTTTTTTTTTTTTTTACTTTTATTCGACATTGAACAAGCTAAGGGATTTGTTGAGTCTGTTGTTCTTTCAAATGAAATGTGGGCCAAGTATTAGGATATTTTTTGTCTTCAGGCTTTTATTTGAGGGAATATACCAGTCACTTCAGTATGGGGAGAAAGAAGCAGATGGGATGTGGATAACAGGGGAAAAATAACAGTGCTGAAAGTATTTGATATGCAAAACTCAAACTGTTCCCAGTCTTCAGGTGCTAGATGTAGCACTGAAAAACAGCTTCACATAAATATATATTTTCTTTATAAATCACCTACACATAAGCATCATAAACATGAGAAAAGCCAGATCCCTTCAGGGCTTTCCTCTTTCCCAGAATTCCTTATTGTGCTTCCCTGTTCAGTGGATTCAGGTGAAGCTCATATGGCCACTTGTGTTTGACATGGTCTCTCTTTCCCCCACTGTCCCCTTCTTTGTGCTTGTTTTCTGTTGTGTGGCCATATCACTTTTTCCCTACCTTTGTCTGTGTTCTTTCCTCCACAGAGTACCTTCTAACTCAGTGATTCCTCTGGAGTTGGTGTTAAGTTCACATTCTGAGCTCGCCCCATCCTAACTGTGTGGCTGGAGGCAAGTGATTTAACCTCTAGAATCCTTCATTTCCCCATCTGTAAAATGGGTTTATTCATAATACTTGCTTCTTAGGGTAGCTATAAAAGTGAAATGAAGGGGTGCCTGGATGGCTCAGTTGAGTGTCTAACTTTTGATTTCAGTTCTGTCATGATCTCAGTGTTGTGAGATTGATCCCTAAGTTGGGCTCCAGGCTTAGGGCTCCTTCTTCCTCTGCCTCTCTCCCTGCTCATGTGCCCTCTCAGTCTCACTCAAGTAAATAAATAAATAAAATATTTTTAAAAAGAGAGAAAGCAGTGAAATGAAGTCATGTATGTATAAAGCTTAGCAGAGTCTCACTAATGGGTAGCCGGGATCATTATCATTATCACCTGTCCATCTTGGTCCAGTTTAACTGTCACCTCTCAGTGATATCTTCTGGGAGGCATGTGGTGGCATTTAAATAGGTAGGCTCGGGAGGAGGCAGTGTTGGTTTCAAGCCTTGCTCTACCCCCTTACTAGCTACATTTTAAAATTCTGTAGGGCTCCATTTCCTCATCTGTGAAATATGGGATGTCAGTATTATCTTCCCATGGGTTTGATAGGGGGAGTGACCTAGGTCTTACTATAATGCTTGACTCATAAGAAACATGAGTAGATGTTGTCTTCATATACATTTATATATTTGAATTGAGATATACTGGACATAGGACATTTTATTGGTTTCACCTAATGGTTCACTATGTGTATATATTAGGATATAATCATCAAATTAAATCTGGTTAGCATCTATCACCAACACATAATTAAGATTTTGTTTTGTTTTGTTTTCTTGTGAGGAGAATTTCTAAGATTTACTTCCTACCAACTTTCAAAGATAAAGTATAATAACATTAGCTACAGTCAGCATACTCTGCGTTATATCTGCATGATTTATTTATCTGATAACTGGAAATTTGTCCTTTTGACCACCTTCACCCATTTTACCTACCTTGCATCCCTTGCCTCTGACAATCACTGGTCTCTTTTCTGTTTCTATGAGTTCTTTGTTTTGTTTTGTTGTTTTTTAGATTCCTCATATAAGTGAGAATAGACAGTATTTGTCTTTCTCTGTCTTGACACATTTCACTTAGCATAATACCTTTAAAGTCCATCCATTTTATTGCAAATGGCAGCATTTCCTTCTATTTTATGGCTGAATAGTGTTCGTGTGTGTGTGTGTGTGTGTGTGTGTGTGTATTCTTTATCCATTCATCCATTCAGAGACACTTAAGTTCTTTTTGTATCTTGGCTGTTGTAAATAGTACTGCGGCAAATATGGGGGCACAGATACCTTTTCAAGTTAGTGTTTTCATTTCCTTCATATAATTACCCAGAAGTGGAATTGATGGACCATATAATCGTTCTACTTTTAGTTTTGTGTGGAAAGTCCATACTGTTTTTCTTCATAGCTGCACCAAATTTACATCCCACCAACAGTTCAGATGTTGTCATATTGCCATGGTTTCTGCTGCTATGGTAAGTGATATGCTCCACACATCAGTGTGCACAGGGTGGGGGTAGTAGCTGTAATTTGACATGTGGGGTCTGTATCCCAGAAGAAACCTATTCCTTACAAGATAGTTGTGGTCCTTCCTTTCATAGAATACTTTTCATTTAGGAAATAGATAACATGTATTCCCATAAACCAGGATAGAATCATCTTTTTAAAATTTTCATACATGTCTCTAAGCACAGATGACTATCCCTATTGGTCTGCTTAGGACAGACATAGATATGTCTGTTATTCCAGAACTGTTATTAATAGTAATAGTATATAGAAATCCTAATAGCAGTGCCACTCTCATAACTGTCTCTTTTTAAATAATAAAGTATGTGGTCATGTTACAAAAAGAGTAACTTTAAAGATGACAAATTTGTTTTTTCTTTCCCTTTTTTTTTTGAGAGAGAGAGTGCACATACAAGCAGGGTGGGGGGACAGAGGGCAGAAGGAGAGGAGAGGAGAATCTTAAGTAGGCTCCACTGTCAGTGCAGAGCCTGATGCAGGGCTTGATCTCACTACCCTGAGATCATGACCCGAGCCAAAATCAAGAGTGGACAGTTAATGGATGGAGCTACCAAGATATCCCTGAGGATGACATTTTGAGAACAACTGTCTTTCATATGAAGCCTGTTTAGTAGGACAGAATATGATAGCTATAAGTATTATCCCATTAATTCATGCAGCTATTAAGTGAAGGATGGACAGGTGATGAACGGGCCTTCCTGACAGTATTAGAAATGACCACAGGAGTGGGGAGTAAAATGCTCGCATGGGACAAAGTTTGCATCTCTGTTCCAGACCCAGGGCTGCTTTCCATTCATCTTTGCAATTCTGGTACCTCAAACATATTATGCATTCCATAAATGGCTACAAATTGGAAAAATCAGTAAGAGAATAGACACCGCAAGGGACCTTCCATCTAGGGTAACAGTGGCCAAGAGGGACTTCTCGGTTGTTTTTGTTTTGTTTTGTTCTGTTTTTTGTTTTAGGTTTTCACCTTAGCCATACATTTATTCATTGTGCCCTTTGTTTTACTTTTTATTGTATTTATTTGTATTGCTATTTATTGCATGTATTTTATTTTTATTTATTTTTTCCACTATCATTATGTCATGTCCTTAAGCTCCATCTCAGGAGAGGGCAAAACTTTTTTTTTTTTTAATTTATTTTTTATTTTCAGCATAACAGTATTCATTATTTTGGGAGAGGGCAAAACTTAAGGGCGTAGCAGCCCCATGGGCCATGGCAGAAAGGTGGGAAGTCATGAACGGAGGCATCAGCAAGGTCGTTACCGGTGGGAAAGAGAAGCATGCTGCCTGAGGGGAGTGTAAGTGGCCGCCTTCCCTGATAGCATTCTGTGGACAACCCCTCAAACCGATTCTACTTTGAGCAACCCCCAAATTGCTTTTTGCCTTTGCAGGTTAGGAAGCTTTTGGGTATTTAATCAGAATTCATCAGACTAAAGAGTTTAGATACTTAGCAACAAAACTCGTGAGAATGATGTATAAACCAGAATATCAGTGGGTCCATTTACAAAATGAAATGGTGTGTTGTTGTTGTTTTGTCACTGGAATGTTCATATCTGTCATCCTAATTGATGTCTTAGAAGACACATTTGTTTACTGTACACTTTTGTCCCCCCCTTTTCAAGCAGAAGAGCACACTTAAGCAGAGGCCGAGACTTTCCTTTACTCATGCAGTCAGCAGATAGATATAGTGGTGGGAAATATATCAGCTAACATTGTCTTGAGAACATGATGTATGTTTAATAAATGCTGTTAAGTGCTTTGTCTGTTTTGTCTCATAGAATCCTCCTAAGACATTTTAGAGGAAAGTCATCATGTAGTTCATAGAAGAATCCTCGAAGAGGATTCTTCAGAGGCAAGCTGGACCCTGAGTCGTACCTTTAGTAGCTCTATCAGTGTGCTTTACAAATTCCAGGAAAAAAAAATATAGAGACTTTCTGAATGATAGAAAATCAGTCAAAGACCTTTACCACTGAGCCCAAAGCCACGGAATTAGGGCCTCTAGCATCTGTAGCCATACTCAAGAAGCTGCTTGCCCTCACCCAGGGACTCTAATCCATGTGTGCCCATCCTCTTGATTCCTAAAACTTAGTCCCGACTAAGGCAGGCTCCCTTCCTGCTTGAGACCTGTCTGGCATCCTGTCTCTTGGATCTCTTGATTTTGTTGGTTCAGACTCTCAAGCATTCTGGTGTCTTCCCTGCCCCTACCACGAATACCATAAGCAGCACCCATTTGCTGAACAAGCAACTAGATCTTTTGTGTTTCCCATTACAGAAATATTCTCAATATAGAAGCATCCACTGTCATGATTCAGTGCCTTTGAACTTCACAGTGGTTAGAGTTTAAAAGGGGTCTTTTGTGAACACTGAAGTCCCTGAAGAAGGTGGATTACTGAAATTTTCCACTTGACCAATAGTATGGATCTCTAATGATAGAGACTGATACTTTCATTGTTTCTGTTTTAACTTCTGTGAGTAAAAGGCTTGTAGTTTCATAAGACCAAGCAACTTATTATTTGTTCAGCTTCCTTTGATTTAAGCACAATAATTTTGGTGCTGGTAGTGTAGGACTCTGTTACAGGAGTTTGATATTAAGTACTATTCATTTGGAAAGAGCAGTACATCTAAAAGTCTGGTATAATTCTTTCTGGTTTTTATAAATTTAACATTCGGCTAATGTTTTTTCCCTGTTAAATCCCTTTTCAACTTTTAATTTAAAACGATATCAATGACTGATAAACATCATCTATAGTTGTACCATCTTATCGGTTTTCACTTTCTGTTTTCAGTAATAAAAATCTTTTACACTTAAAACCAGGAAAGTATCAGATTAACAGATTTTCTGGACCATTGGGCACCATTCAATTGATATTCAGCAACTTACTGAGAACATATTTACCATACATGAAGTTGGCGGGGATACAGAGAAAAAACAAATTAGCAAACAATTTACGGATTGTGAGTTTTGTGACAGAAACAAATGAGTGATAATCCTGGAAGACTAAGGATGGTCCAGAAGTCTTCTTTGAGGGGTGATTTTAAGTAGATATGTAAGAACGGAAGAAACCAGTCATGAGGAAAATGGGGAGTAAGGTGTTCCAGTAGAGGTGATGGATGGGGCCATCCTGAGCTGGACAGCTTTGTCAGTTTGGAAAACAGAAAACAGACCAGTGAGATTGATGTTTGGAGGAGGACATTGGGGTGAGATCTGAGATGCAGATTTTTGTAAGCCTAGGTAAGCAGTTTGGATTTTACTCTAACTGAAATGGAGAACGGCTGAAAGAATTTTATAAAATCCTTATCAGTTAAGCATCTAAACAACACTAGATATCAAGCCACTATGAAACTCAGTGAGTCATTTGTTCTTCCTTGAATGTTTGCATTTTGGCTCATTCAGGGCCCCACTGGGTGTGGCTGCAGGCTTCTGGTTGGGTCCAAGTCCACATCAGGTGTTTCATATCTTCCTTGGACCAATGGGGAATAGCTCCACAGGGAAATGGCCAACGTGCACAAGAGCAAGCCTAACCGCAAGCAGGTTTCAAGTCTCTGTACATCATATCTGCTAACCTCTGGCTCGTTGGGACTAATGGCCTCTAGTGGAAGAAATTGTAAGGGCACATGGCAATGGGTGTGCTTCCAGGGAAAGGTGAAGAATGGGGGGCATGATTCATTCAACCACCACAATGACATGCTTTTACCTATTTTATAAAAAGTTCACCATAGACTGGAGTGACTAGCCATCTTGGATTGCCTGGGAATGAGAGGGTTCCTGTGATATGGGACTTTCATGGCTATAATCAAGAAAATCCAAGGCAAACTGGATTTTCCAAGGACACGGAGTTGTTTCCTATTATAGATTATCCTATGGTACATGGATTAATATAACAGGGCTTCAGAAAGAGGTAGGCTGTTCTCATGATCATGTGAGAGAAGATGGCCGTTTGCATCATGAGGGTGACTGAGGAGGTAGATAGAAGAGGATAACTTTGAGATAAATTTTAGAAGTAAGAGCTCAAGGGACTTGCTGTTGTGTGGGGATGTGGTAGATGAAGAGAGGAGTTGAGGATGTGTTGGACCAATTGGATATGCAGTTTACTGGAGTGTGATGATCTGAATATCCTAGAGAGGAGAATAACAAATTTTAATAATTATTGCAAGAATACTACAATAAACCAGTACTTGCAAATACATTCTGTCTTATAATCACCCAAGATGGTATTTCTCTTTGAAACCCTGCCTTAGGAGTCAGTGGCAGTGGAATCAATGTGGAATTTGCTGTATACAGACCTAATCCTATAATAATGTAAGCAGGTTGTATCAGAAAAAAATGATTGCCACTAACACAGCCCCCTTCCTAATAGCCAGCATTGGCCACCCCAGCTCACCATAGCACTTTGTTTCTATCGGGAAAATCACTGATACTGGGAAATGCGTCCGGTTCTCTTGGTTTTGATTTGCCAGGAGCTGCACCCATCACGGTTTACATTTTACATTTATATAGTAAGTTTCCTAGGTAGTGTCAGGTGACTGTACGTAGTGTGGTGGACACAATGCCTGAATAAGGTTCAGAAAGCCTGAATTTGAGCAGTGGCTTTCGCATTCAGTCATTCCCCCTCCCATTTTAAGGGAGAGAGCACCATGTACACGTGATTATTATGTATTGCCAACTCCTTTTCCCCAGCTGCTTAGTTTACTATCTTGAATGACAAGGAGGACCTGTTCTCCCCAACTCTTTGGAGATACTGGGTGAATTGACATTGAATTAATACCAGTTTACATGTGGGGAAGCCACTGAATACTAGTGTGACTCTGAGTAACTTGCTTGGCATATTTGAGCTCAGTCCCTTCCTCTGTGAATGGGGAATAACGGGTGTGTTCTGAGAGTCACACGAGAGAATGTCCGTAATGGTGTTCTGTGAGGTCCTGCCAATGAAGCCCCTTTCCTCCTCCACCAGGACATTCAGTTTCCAGGCCTGGATTCCACTGGCTTCATTTTTTTTTTAGCCACGATGCCTTGCACTCTTGTATGTGGTGGTGATAAATGCACATTTGTGGGAGGCATGGCAGATAAAGTGTCAGTTTTCTAATATTGTTCTTGATCCTACCACTTAGTTCTCTTGACTTGTTGGCTGCATTTTTCTTCTAATTTGCTGGTAGGAGATGTTGGACAAGTTACTTAAGCCTTCTCTGCCACAGTTTTCCCTTCTAAAAAGGTACTAATGCTATTTCTTGCATCAGAGATTTGCTGTGAGTGTCCTCATTATGTTAGTTGTGATACTCATTGTGTTAACACAGTTGGATCAGTGTGTGGAAATTATAACCACTCAGTGAATTTGAGCTTTCTTAATTATTATTGCTATTAATATTTACATGTAAGTTTTCTGCTGAATTTACATTATTTTTAATCCTGACTGATGAGCTAAAAATAACTGGGTTATTTAGCAAACTAAAAAGTTTATGTTGCGAGAAACTTCTAAAGGGCACTTTGATACAGATTTTCAATATTTACTTTTGGCAATTTGTGATTTTTCTAATAGTGGTTAGTGTCCTCCGTTTGATGAGTTTAATGCATTTTGTAAAATGGTTTTGATCCTCTAAAATGCAGCCTTTTTGAACCTTAGTCCACTGAAATCTTTTTCTATTTCTCCTTGTCCTGTGTTGGTTAGCTTACTGGCATTCTAGCCAGTTTATTTTTCTGCTTTCTTTAATTTTTTGAGTTTTTCTTTATTTATCCTAGCTTCTTTCTATGTTCTGTTTGTGCTCTTGATTTATTAAATCTCTGAGATCATCCTTTTTTTGGGATGGGAGGAAAGGCTTCTGGACAGATAGCCTGGGAGATCTAAAAACAGCCTCAGGGGTGTTCTTCATGTTCAGTTCATTCTAGCACCTGATCAGAGATCAATAAGTGCACAACACTCATGTATATTATGTGCTGGAAAACAGATCTGTATTCAGAGGGCTAAATAGTAGAAGAGGCATTTTTCAGCTAGCCTGACTCTATAGCTATAAATAACTGAATAATTCTAGAAGTTGTGTTTTTTTTTTTTTTTTTTTTTAAAGAAAGTTCTCTCTTTTAATGTCTAAACTCTTAGGCAGGTTGATATCTTTTTCCTTCTGGAAGGATGTGAAATTTTGCAGGTTAGAGAAATAATTTTATGAATACCTAATATGGTGAAAAAAAATGAAATGAAAAGCAAAACTCTGTCTAGCTCCGAAATTTTTAAAAAACCACAGTAGCTCTGAGATTGGCAGTGAAAATTATTATTGTCTTCACTTGCTAGAGTGTATAGGGAGGCATGTGGGAAGGAACACAATACAAATATTTTAAAATTATGATTTCTATAGATTTTTATAGAAGATCTCATTTGTCCTTTATATAATATGAGGTGTTGGCAAGATAGGAATTCTCTTTTCCAGGGAGGAAACAGGACTCAGAGAACTCAACGTACAGGATCAAGAACCCACAAGCCCACCCCCAACATTTGTAGGACAGGGGACAAGAGTACAAATAGAGGCATGCATCCCATGCATGCCAAATACAAAGTTAATCAATCAAGCTTACAGTCTACGAAATGGACTAAAATGTGTCCACAGTAGAATAAAGTGTCTTACCTTGGCAAAGATACCTCATAGTGACCTGGAAGGCCTGATCTAATTTCCTCTTACTGGCATATTACTGTAAGAATGTGCAACATAGATTACCAAACCCTGGCCTTTGCTGGTGCTGCTGGTGCTACTGCTTCTTTTTTTTCTTCTTCCTCTTCTTTTTCTTCTTCTTCTGTTGTTGTTGTTGTTATTGTTGTTTTTATTGTTCTTCTTTTAAGATTTTATTTATTTGAGAACATATGAGGAGGGTGAGGGGCAGGGGGATAAGCAGACTTCCTACTGAGCAGGAAAGCCCGATGCAGGCCTGAATCTCAGGACCCTGGGATCATGAGCTGAAGTCAGATACTTAACTGTCTGAGCCACCCAGGTGCCCTGGCCTGTGCTGCTTCTTGTCACCCCAGCGCCATTCAGTATTGTGAGGTACCTCCTATGCACTCATGTGCAGATCCATCCATTTCTCCTGCGGATAGCCATCCCTTGGCCAGACCTTCAGCCTGTGAGTGTTCGCAGCACCATATTCTTCCCCTAGAAGACTAGATCTCAAGAAGAAGACCACAGTGGGGGACCATTTAGACAGAAACTTCAACAGAATAGGCTCTGGGCATGTCCTTTTGGCTTCATGACTCCTCACCCTATCCTATAATTAAGTCTGATTATGAGGCCAGTGGAGGGGTATCCAAGACACAAGTTGGGTTCAAATGGATTCTTTGGCCACTTTAATCACATTATTAGTCAGTTTGGTGAAAAACAGCATTAGTTCCTTCATTCAGCATATATTTGTTATGTGTAGGTACTTGGTGCCAGAGATATAACTAAGAATAAGACATCTCCTGGGAGGAGCTTTAAGACAGTAAATAAATAAATGTGCAAATATACAATAATGTCTGGAGGTTATCAGTGCTGTAAAGAAAACAAAGGAGGAGGTAGCAGGCCAGAGATTGAAGGGTGGGATTAAGGTCAGTGGTCAAGGAAGGCTTCCTTCTCTGTGGTGACTTTTGTGATATGAATGCTATACAGCTACAAAGATCTTAGGGAGGAATGTCCCAAGGTCTTTGGGACACATAGGTACCAGGCTTGAGCTTGGTGGCTTCAAAGGACAGAAAGATGACCATGGAGTCTTTTGTAAAGTTAGTTGAGGTTGGAGAAAAAGAAGGGACATTGTTGGCTCTTTAAAGGGTTTGAATTTTTTCTGGTAGAATCCTTTGGAAGATATTAAACAGGGGAATGATAGTAATACTTCCTGATGCAGTTCTCTGCCTAACAGTTAACTCAAAGTGGCCTGTCACCATTTTAATTATTTTGCCAATCTTAAATGAATCCCCCTGCAATACAGATCCCCCCTCTCTAATAATAGTTGAATGTCACAGATCTATTTTGCGGACATTTCGAAGACTTAAGCAGTGGTGCTCCTGGCAAGTATTGTGAAAAAAGTAGCCATATATTTAGCTATCAAATTTCATGTCTTTTGCTAAAAATATAGAACCAAGAGAGCTCGGAGCATAAATACAGGCATGCTCATGGTGTTGGTTATTTCATAACTATTCTTAGGTGCCACATGTCTTCATCTTCATGCGATTTATAGTAATGTAAGTAATGTGTTGGAGACTAACAAATCAAAATCTCATTTCAGATGTGTGACATTAATGTTGTGTTGACTTATTGTTTCATGGGTTAGATTTCTGATAAAATTTCTAAAACACCTTCTTGAAAGGAGTAACAGGAAGAAACAGTTGTGGTATCAGATACTCCTGTGTGTGCACTTGATAAGAGATGGCTAATAGATACTTAATTGCATTATATAGCATATTAGAATGTCCCATCGTAAGAATACCCAGCAATTTTGCTGAATCTTTTGATAGCAAAACATTGAGAAATAGCTTGATGTTTAGTAAGAGAAAACAAACAGACCAATTTTAGTTTTTATTTATTATAATGACATTATTTTACTATAAGAGATGTTTCCTCAGCAATAACCAGATGTGTAACATAGAAGCAGCTGCATGAAATTTTCATTTTTAATGCATAATATTGGAAATCTTGGGCAGGGTTTCTTCTATGTTATAGAAAATGAAATGATCTTTTCCTAGCCTGAACAGCTGTGTAAAACAGAATCTCATGTCTCCAAGTGACCATCTGTTTTTATGGGAGTTGACAGGTAATTTATTAATTTTAAGAGGTTTGTTTTAGGGAAATGTTGGCAAATATGCTTGTAGCAGACTTTTAGGTAAGTACTCTAAAGCTCGGGAACTTTTTAGGGCCTTCCTAAGTAAAAGTCTGGTGGAATCTTTAAGAATCTTGTTTTCTTGCATGTTTTGAATAGTTAGATAAACCTATTTGCCAAAGAACAATAGAATGGGGACTGCCAGCATCACTGGCGCATTTGACTGTCATTCATTTTGGTTATGGCCAGATTTAGACATGTTAACTGTTCAGTTAGGAAGGGCTTTGGGGCACTTGGATGTATCTGACTCTTGATTTCAGTTCTGGTCATGATATCAGGGTTGTGAGATTGAGCCCTGCGTTGGGCTTGGCACTGGGTGTGGAGCCTACTTAAGATTCTTTCCCTTTCCCTTTGCCCCTTCCCCTCACTCTCTTAAGAAGAAGAAGAAAAGGAAAAAAATGAAGAAAAAAATAAAAAAATAAAGGGCTTTTTGATTTTTTTTCCCCCTTCTATACCATCTCATGTTGTTTCTGTTGTGTTTTTCATGCAAAAATTAAACCTAAAAAAAGTAAGTGGTTAGCTGCTTTTTAAGCTCTGTCGTCCTCCCTTGCAGCTGTCACTACTTTGCTAGGGTCCTTTTGGCATCTCCTCAAATCTTGCAAGAGATGTCAGCTCTTTTTCATGTTCATCTGTCACTTTTAAGGTGTCACTGAATTACCCAGGCTGAATGCAAAACGATAAGAAACGCCAAAGTTATTATGCTGACTGCAGACACAATGTGGGAATTCTTTATGATAGGCCCTTACTCAGGTCTTCATATTTTATTTATTCCAATGTGCTTAGCAAGCCAGCCTGGCCTTGTTTTTCTCCAGGTAGATCAGACGGCCGGAAACAGTTCTCCCTATTTTCATTTGGGAAGCTTAAATATTTTTAAGATGAGTGATAATACTAGGTGAATAGAGTCAAGCTTCATTAGTCTCCCTCTGCCTCTCAGTCATCAGCTGATGCTAGAAGACTTAATCATTTTTAGCTCAGTTCCCCAGTCGGCAAAGTGAGGTTTATGACATTTTCTTCTCTCCTTCGCTGGAATGGCATTAGAAAAATGAAAGCATGTGGTGACTCTTTATTGGATGGCATTTGCTGAATGTGGCTTTTCAGAGTTTGACTTGGTTAATTTAAAAACGGTCTTAATTACTATGTATACTGCAGCTCTCTGATAGTGATGATGAAGATGATGTTGGTTGTGCTGGTAGAAGAGTTGTAGTCCTAGTAGTTAATGAGAGGCAGCTGAGACTAGTGACTCAGCCTGTAGACCTTAGAGCCAAGTTGCGTTGGTTCACACCCCTCTCCTGGCATTTACTAAGTGTGTAACTGTAAATCTCAGAGTGTTGTAATGTCAAATTTGGGATCTAAACCTGTGCCTATCTCAGCATGTATTCCTAGATTTTATTTATTTATTTGACAGACAGAGATTACAAATAGGCAGAGAAGCAGGCAGAGAGAGAGGGGGAAGCAGGCTCCCTGCTGAGCAGAGAGTCCAATGAGGGACTTGATCCCAGGACCCTGAGATCATGACCTGAGCTGAAGGCAGAGGCTTAACCCGCTGAGCCACCCAGGTGCCCCTCAGCATGTATTCCTAATCTTCATACTGCATTGCCATCATACAAAAACAAAAAAGCCCCTGAAAATGTTCTAGAGCATTTGAAAAGGTCATCTAACAGAGCAAATTAAAAAAAAGAGAGAGAGAGAGAGAAAGAAATAGGAGAAGAGACACTCTTATCTTCTTTAAAATACTCATTAGAAGTATTAAAAAAAAATAGCCCATTGGGGTCATGGAAATCAGATCAATTGAGGAAGATAGATTAATTGACTGCCTAGGGATTGAGATTGGCATATTGGACTCTGATACAAAGGTTGCTTGTTTCTGATCTCTCAAAATCAACAAATTTCATTATTAATAGCTCACTTTTTTTTTTAATAAAGCACTTCATTTGCCAAAAGAGAATTTTGTCTCATGCAGCTTGTTGAGAAATTGTACAACAGCTTTCTGAGGTTAACTAGTACTGTTTTCCAAATTCTGAAGTTTCAGTTCTGTGCCTCTGGTGAAGGATTTGGCCATAGTAAGAAGGAAAGAGCCTGACCTGATGGTCAGTAGTTACAGCCTCTGAGGACATATTGAGCATTACAAGTAGTATTCTCTATCCTTGTTACAGAAAGAGAGAGAGAGAAGGAAGCCAGATTTAAAAAGTGGAAATAATGGTTTCTTTTAGAATTACTTTGCAATTTATTTTATTGCACAAGTGGTTCTGATAAAGTGAGGGTGACCTTTTGTTAGTTTAGGGTATAGGTTGGTTGATGTTGGCATTATTTTGCAGATGTTGAGGATAATCTATCCTGGAAGTAATTGAAATACGCCAGGACACATACTGGACGGGGGAGCAAGAGTGGCAGCAGGGAGAAAGCATTTCAGCGTGGCAGTGATTTGTGCATTCTTGATGTAGTCAGCTATTATATTCCAGCAGCTTATTGGCATCCAGTGGCAGCTGGAGACAGATGATGGAGTAGCTCTATTCTAAAGAATGTCCTTTGCCCGCTCTCTAAGTATCACAATGCTCAACTTGCACTGATTTTCACAGTGTGATCATTTTTCATTATACATTCCTTTGTCCTGTAGGAGAGCAAAGAGAAGTAGAGGGAAGCCGTGAGTGTCCTCATGTTTCTTCCATGGTCAAGACCATGTTGATTCAGAACTGATTTAAGAGAGAGCTGGATCCAAAGTCTCCTTGACAGGCTATCTCCCAGGTTTGGGTTGATAGGATAAATTGAAAGGCCCTGAGGCAGGAATGTGCATAGAGGAATTCGTAAGGTCAGTATGGGAGGAATGGACAAACTGGAAAGAGTGCAGTAGGAAATGAGGCCATGTTGAGGTTCTGGGAATACAGGTCATGTACGACCTTGTAAGCCGTTGGAAGGATGCTAACTTTCAATCTGCATGAACAGAACTGCTTTACAATGGTTTTATTCATTTATTTTTAATTTTTAAAACAAGTTTATGAAGTGCTATTTTACATATCATAAAAGTCATCTATTTCAAGGGTATAATTCAATGAGTTTTAGTAATCAATGTATCAGGTTATGCGTCCTTCACCCTGGTCTGGTTTTGGAATGTCTTCACCCTCCAATCATATCCTTCATGTCTATTTACCATTAATCCATTCCCAGCCATAGAGACCCATTAGTTTCCTTTTGTCTGTACAGATTTGCCTTTTCTCTAAATTGAATCATACAATACATGAAGTCTCTTGTTTCTTGCTTCTTTTACTTAGTTTAATGTTTTTGAGATTCATTCATGTCATTGAACATATTAGTGGTTTGTTCTTTGTGTTGCTGAATAGTGTTCCATTGTCTGAATATATCACATTTTGTGTATTGACTCCTCAGCTAGTAGACATACAGGTTGTTCTGAATTTTTATCTGTTGTGATTAGTGCTGCTGGGAACATATATGTGCAAATCTTTGTGTGGAATATATCTTTAATTCTCTTGGATAGTATGGTAGCAGAATTTTGGCCCCATGACCTTCACTCCTAGTGTTGCACCTGTGATTATGTGACATTCCATGGCAAAAGAGACTTTGCAGATATAATTAAGGTTACTAATCAGTTGACCCTAAGATATGGAGAGATGGAGAGTATTCTGGATTAACTTGGTAGACCCAGTGTGATCACATGAGTCCTTATGAGCAGAAAGGGAAGGTGGAAGAGGAATTCAGAGTGGTATAGCAGAAGTCAGAGAGATTTGAAGCATGAGAAGGATTTGTCGGACTCTTTTGACTTGAAGATGAAGAGCCATTTGTTGAGGAAATGGAAACCAATCCAGTGGGGTAAGGAACTGAGTTCTGCCAGTAACCAATGAGCTTGGAAGATGACCCTGAACCTCAACAATGTATCTCAGAACTGGCTAATACCTTGATTTTAGCCCAGTGAGCCTCTGAGCAGAGAATCTAGCCCCACTGCGCCAGACATCAGCCCTGCAACACTCTGAGATTATTAATGAGTATTGTCTAAACCACTAAATTTGCCAGAATCTGTTACAACAGCAAAAGAAAACCGATAGAGTGGATCACTGGGGTAGAGTTACTAGGTT
Organism: Mustela nivalis; assembly: GCF_964662115.1. Taxonomy (NCBI): domain Eukaryota; kingdom Metazoa; phylum Chordata; class Mammalia; order Carnivora; family Mustelidae; genus Mustela; species Mustela nivalis. Next base: position 46,064 of record NW_028134646.1, on the reverse strand, counting down.
ACATGGTTATTTGAAGAAACTTTGCTGTGGTTTGGAGCAATGTGATGCCATGATATTTTGAAAGGATCCCCTGGGTGTGCTGAAGGAAGCTTGTTAAAGAGCCAAGGGCAGAAGTTGGGAGAGTTTTCAGGAGACAAGACCAGCAATGATGGCAACTCTGACCAGAGTCACTGTGCCCGAGTTGGAGTCAGAACAAAGATATTGGTGACAGGTATGGAGTCAGTTTGGCCTTTTAGGGGTGGCATGGCAGGAAGTAATGATAGCATCTATCAGCCCTTGGTGACTGAACATCCCGGGACTACTAGTCAGTCTCAGATAGTGTCTCAGTCCTCAGAGGAGGAGGGAAGGGTACAGCGGACTCAGAGGTAGAGGTAAGAGAAGGGCACTGTAAGATATTTTCCCTTTCATCATGGCATATAAACAAACACCCCCAATTCACCACTCCGGCATGGTCTAGTTACTGGTGAAGGTAACTGAAGTTTGACAGAAGTTTGACAGACAAAGTGAGGGGATGCAGAAACTTGTCTTATAAGAGAAACATAATGTCTCATGTAGAAGGTGGTTTTGAGGGTGTGGAATATCATTCACACAAATGTATGTGTGCTCTCTTAATATGCCATGCATGTTGCAATATATCTGCATTACTTACTGTCAAGTGTTATGTGCACAACTTTCAAAGGACATCCTTAGCTTGATTTGACCTTGAGAGACAAGCAGACTCCCTAAGTTGTTTTCCTACTTTGGGTGCTGTAAGTTAATGTTTAATTCTCTAGGTATTTGTTGTTGTTGTTGTTTTGGGTATTTTTTTTGTTTGTTTTGTTTTTTACATAGACTAAGAGCAATATTTATTTATTTATTTATTTTTAAATTTCTTTTCAGCGTAACAGTATTCATTGTTTTTGCATCACACCCAGTGCTCCATGCAATCCGTGCCCTCAAATACCCACCACCTGGTTCCCCCAACCTCCCACCCCTGCCCCTTCAAAACCCTCAGATTGTTTTTCAGAGTCCATAGTCTCTCATGGTTCACCTCCCCTTCCAGTTTCCCTCAACTACCTTCTCCTCTCCATCTCCCCATGTCCTCCGTGTTATTTGTTATGCTCCGCAAATAACTGAAACCATATGATAATTGACTCTCTCTGCTTGACTTATTTCACTCAGCATAATCTCTTCCAGTCCCATCCATGTTGGTACAAAAGTTGGGTATTCATCCTTTCTGATAGAGGCATAATACTCCATAGTGTATATGGACCACATCTTCCTTATCCATTCATCTGTTGAAGGGCATCTTGGTTCTTTCCAGTTTGGCGACCGTGGCCATTGCTACTATGAACACTGGGGTACAGATGGCCCTTCTTTTCACTACATCTGTATCTTTGAACTAATGACTCACTCATTCATCATTTCGAGGTCTTAAGTGCACGTGTGATGGTTAGCCATATTGGTACAAGCCGTCTTTACCTGACTGAACCCATACGCTTCTTAAATACCTTCAGGTCTTTGCATACACGTTATTCTTCTCTTCTTTTGGTATATTAGTGCTCACCTCGTTCTTAGACTATACTGCGAGAAACTTCTCTGACCTTCTACGTTCAAGTTAGAAGATATTCAAGTTTGAGATGCTGCCATTCCAGACATTTTCCTCATTGTATGCTGTTTTATCTTTGTCTTTTTCTCATCTGTCTCTTTAACTTGATTTGGAGCTCCAAACGTTAGGGCTCAGTATTCTCCATGGTATTCCTGGTTCAAAGAACTTGACACAGGGGAGTGCTCAGTAAATATTGGTTACGTTAAAACACAGAATCACTTTATTGCATGCCCTTCTCTTTTCAAAAAAATATGGAACATCTAATCTCTTAGAAAATTAAGATTGCTGGGAAAGTAAGTTTGTGATTGACAGACTTCCTAGTCCTTCTGACAAACAAATGTGGCAGAAGAGAGTACATTGTGTTGACTACAGACATGTGCGTGCCATATCTGATTGTCAAGATCCTTTTCAGCTTAAAGAAAACAGCCATGTACTCAGCACTTTTGGTCCTCTGCCTTATTAATTTGGCTCCATCTTTGCAGTCTGCTTTTGAGAAAAGACTGCCATAGGAAAGTCTTAAGAATGCGTTAAGCAGCATTGGTTGCATGCCTTAGTAACTTCCCTGGATTGCTGCGCAGAGATAGGTGTTTGAGAAATGTGTGTATCCAAAGAGTGACTGGACAGCCAAGTATTTATTTTTTTATTTTTATAAACATATAATATATTTTTATCCCCAGGGGTACAGGTCTGTGAATTGCCAGGTTTACACACTTCACAGCACTCACCATAGCACATACCCTCCCCAATGTCCATAATCCCACCCCCTTCTCCCAAACCCCCTCCCCCCAGCATCCCTCAGTTTGTTTTGTGAGATTAAGAGTCACTTATGGTTTGTCTCCCTCCCAATCCCATCTTGTTTCGTTTATTCTTCTCGTACCCCCTTTGGACAGCCAAGTATTTAAAGGATAAAGTTCTCTTCAGAGGAAGGCAACATGGTTGACTATGCAGGGTATCATGAAGGGAGAAAAAACCCTGGATATCAGTAGCACAAACTCAACCAAATACATGGGATCTTATTTTCAGAGGGTCTTGCCCGGGCTTCCCGTTTACAGACCCATAAGTTCCTGCAAACAATTCAATTTCATTTGACATTTATTGGGTTACACTTGACATTTCCAAGTGCAGTAAATATTTTTTTTTCTTTCTGACAACTCAGTTGTGAAATTATGATTGACACTCTATAATTTTCAACTGGATTGTGTTCGAAACTGACCAAGGATAGGTTTTAGAAGATGAACCAGTTCCAAATTTGGTGACCCACAGATGACATTCTGACCCTGGAAGTTGAGATAATATCAGTAGTTAATCAAGGGATGTCTCTCCACCAGTGGTTTCAGGATTCACTTCAGACTCAGAGCTTTGGCTTTGTCTTTGTCTCTTACAGTGCTCTGAGGAGGCACTCAGCAAATACTGGCCAATAGAATAGCTAAAGCTGATTTGCATGTATTTGTATCTCTCATTATGTTTGCTTTGTTTTGCTTTTAGGATTTTATTTATTTGAGAGAGAGAGTGCGCACAAGCAGGGGGAGGGGCAAAGAGAGAGAGAGAAGCAGACTTCGCACTGAGCAAGGAGCGTGATGTAGGACTCAATCCCAGAACCCCGAGGTCATGACCTGAGCCGAAGGCAGACACTCAACCAACTGAGCCATCCAGGCTCCCTATATCTTTCATTATATTTTAATTAATTTATTTAGCCACTTTTGTCCTCAATTTTTAAAAAAGAGCAGTTAGAATTATCCCCTTCACAGATTTCCACTATTGTCAGTCTTCAGATGTGTAAGGGCATACACATGGCCACAAACTGTGACTTGCAATGGACTTACCTACCCATTTTACTTACGGTGTCATGATCATCTTTTCTTCCCAGGGACTGGAGAGCTCTTTACCATAAGTCATTATTAGCTGCACTCTATCTTATTTAACCAGTCCTGTTTTCTTAAACATTAAAGGTGACTGGATTTTTCTAGTATAGACAACCCTGCCATGAACATCCTTAGTCCATGTGTCCTCTTCATTGTGGTGACTAGTCTTGTAAGAGAAGGATTGGTGGTTGCTGAGGGTAGGACTTTTGACAAACTTTTGAGACTTACTGCCTCTGAGAGGTTGGGTCAGTATGCACTTTTTAAAAAATATTTATTTATTTATTGGAGTGAGAAAGAGAACAAGGGGAAGGACAGATGGAGGAAATCTCAAGCCGACTCCACACTGAGCCTGATGCAGGGCTCAACGTGGGGCTTGACCTCATGGCCACAAGATCATGACCTGAACTGAAACCAAGAGTCACACACTCGGCTGACTGAGCCACTCAGGCACCCTGTATCAGCGTACAGTCTGAATCAAAGTGATAAGCGAATCACTCTTCGTCAAAGTGAATGTGAACTTGTGCCTATTTACCCACATCTTCTCAGAAGATGTGTATTGTCAATCGTGTTGTTTTTATCAGTATGTCTACTGTTTTTTGGAGATGAGTACTCATTCTGATACAGACATAGCAAGAAGTTTGTATCATATTATTTGAGACCTAGCTGGATGCTGCCTATTGTAGCTCTTTGTACAGATGAGCTTAGATTATAGGCTCCTTGAAGATACGAATAGCCTCCTTTATATTGTGGCCAACACACAAATAATGTGTGCAAAGTTGTACACAGATAGATCTCTAGCGGCTTCTTCTTTGTGAAAGAAATTTCACAATTTGTCTCCTTGAGAATGCCCTCAACCCTCATTTGTGGGCATTTTTCCAATGTCTATATTAAAAAATCAGGAGTTATCACTCCTCTGAGTGATTCTGTTTGCTTCCTCATGCTATTCTGCTAGATATTTTACCCAAATTCCTTTTATCAAAGTCCACTCTGTCTTGTAGCCATCTCTTGTCTTTATCCAGTGTATGTTATGCTGTTCTGGAGATTTTATTTTTTAATTGTGTTATGTTAGTCACCATATAGTACATCATTAGTTTTTGATGTGCTGTTCCAAGATTCATTGTTTATGAATAACACTCAGTGCTCCATGCAATACGTGCCCTCCTTGATTCTGTATAAAATGTTATTTTCATCTTTAAGGGTCCACATGTAATTTATTTGCATCAGATATTTATTGACTCTTATTTAAGCAAATGGTACATCTATAAACATAGTTGAAAACAAAATAAAACATGGATTTAGGAGTGACAATCACAATTTTTGTTCCATTCCTGCTAACTCTGGCATCTTTGTGACTTGGGAAAGTCGCATTACTGCTTAAAGCTTTTGAATCATAAGCAATAATAGTTAAATAATCTGTCTACTTCATAGGGCAAATCCAGTAGTGAAGACATCCAGGGGACTGAAGATACAGAGGCAAAGTCAGGTAGTCAGGTGGGGGACTGAGTTCCAGGCAGAGGTTCATGAAGAAGCACTGTAGGCAGTAAGGGACTAAAAGTCAGCAGAAAAAAATATGGCACAGTGACGTTTTGGTCAGGGAAAGAGCTGGGGTCTGTATTGCCCTGGCCAGGGATGGTCTACATAGTTCTCTCTTGGGAAATGGTTGGTTTTCTCTGCGGTAGATGGTTTGGGAGCCTTGAGTTGAAGTTGAAGTACATGGCTAGGCTGAGAGCAGGAGGCAGTAGAAGGAAAGCTCACTTCTATTGAGGGTCTTTCCCATGCCAGACATCATATTAGATCCCTTCTAGAACATCACTACCTTTGAGTTCACGGAGTCCGAAGAGAACACATTGGGATTTATTGGTTTAGTTCTAGGGCTGTTGTGACAAAGGATCACAAAATGGGTAGCTTAAAAAAACTGAAATTGATTCTCTCACAGTTCTTGAGGCTGGAAGTCGAAGTCAGGGTGTTGGCAGGGCTGGTTTCTACTGGAGGTTCTGAGGGAATTTCTTTTCCATGCTACTTTATTAGCTTGTGGTGTCTGTCAGCCATCCATGGTAATACTGGGTTTGTAGATACATGGCCTCAGTCTCTGTCTCTTTCTTCACAATGCTCTTACCTCTCAAATCTCTCTCTGCCTTTCTCCTGTGAAGATAATTGTCACTGGATTTAGGGCTCATTTGCCTAATCCAGGATTATCTCATTAGGAGATACTCAATTTAGTGCCAAGATGCTTTTTTCCAAATAACCTGACATTCCCTAACTCCTTTTGGGGAGCCATCATTCAACCCTCTGTAGACAGTGACTGCGAGTAAAAGAAAATTGTCTGATTATGTACAGATTTTACATTTAAATCTTGGTCTTTAGATTATAAAATAGTGCTCTTTTCTTATATACCCTGGGGGGAAATCATCTGCTTTAGATTAGGCCACATCCTAGTGAAAGGAGCCATGGTACTTTCTACTTATCAGATACTGTGTGCTTATATATTCTTTATTTAATTTAACCCTTAATGGAGGCCTGTAAGGTGGGATTTTCTGCAGATTTCTATAGCACCCATTTTACAGATGAGGAAATAAAGACCTTGGCTCTACACCGAATATCAAATAATTGAAAATAAAATTTGTACATCTAAAACTATTGTAACACTATGTGTCAACTATACTCAAATAAACAAAAATAAATAAATTTTAAAAAAAACCCACAAAGTTCTGTTTGGCTCTCTTAGCCAATGAGCTCTACAGAACAAGAGCACTGTGATCCTACTAGAAAAATCTGGCATATAGTTCAGATTTATGTTTGCAGTGTCTACCTATGATATGAATGAATTATCATGAACAGGGGGCAAGATGTTCTCTCTGGGCTTCTGCTCAACCTCAGTATGCTTTATTATAGGATGTTTGGTGTTTTTAAAGTCTTGGAATACAGTTGACCCCTGAACTGCCTGGGTTTGAAATAAGTGGGTCTGCTTATACATGGCTTTTTCCAATAAACATGGTACAGTCCTGTAAGTGTTTTTTTTCTTTCTTATGATTTTCTTAAGAATATTTTCTCCCTCTAGCTTACTTTATTGTAAGAATCAGTACCTAATATTTACAAAATATGTATTAATCAATTGTGTATGTTATCAGAAGGCTTCCAGTCAACAGTGGGCTTTTAGAAATTAAGTTTAGGGAGGAATCAAAGTTTTATGCAGATTTTTGACTATGGAGAGGTTTGGTGCTCCTAATCCCCATGTTGCTCAAAGGTCTGCTGTGTAGTCATATGTCATTTGTGGAATTAAATAAGTACTAAATAAAGCAAGGTTGTACAAAATTATAAAATTTCCAATATATTGAGATTTGCCAGAGAATATTCTAGTTTGATGGTTTTCCCTCCCTCCCTTCTTCCTTTCTTTCACTTTTCTTCCCTTTTTTATTTTTCTGTGTGTATGTCTCTGTCTCTTCCTTCCTTCCACCCCTTCCCTCCACCCCTCTACCCTTCCTCCCTCCTCCCCTCCCTCTCTTCCTTTCTCTATTATGCTTTCTCTCTTACTGCCCTAGCTTTTCAGTCTTGTGTTATACTGACTGACACCTATGACTTAAATATTTATAATACTTCTACTTTTCTCAGAATGCTAGGCACAATTTTACCTGCTACTCAATGTCATGTGTTCTACTTCTCTCTCTCTCTCTTTTTTTTTTTAATAGTACTAGCATGGTTCTTAAAGTTGCATTGAGATCGGTTGACAGTTGGCATGGTCTCCATTTCCCATGCTGTGTTCATATTTTATTTTTCTACAACAATATTCTGATTTGTTTGAAAGCCTTGAAGTGCTAGATCAAGGGAATAGCAGCACGGAATATCACTTTGCTCCCAGAGTAGTCTTTCCTCTCAGGGGGGAATGAGCTAGGTCAGAATCCCTTTTGGAGGTTTCTTGGTTTGTGATTTGACTTCAGTAAGCTTATTTAAATCTGTTTGGAACCCCCCACCCCTGTATTTTGTATTACACACAATGTAAGTGATAAGGGTTTTTTGTTTGTTTGTTTGTTTGTTTGTTTTGTTTTGTTTTGTTTTTTTTAAAGATTTTATTTATTTGTCAGAGAGAGAGAGGAGCTAGAGCGAGCACAGGCAGACAGAGTGGCAGGCAGAGGCAGAGGGAGAAGCAGGCTCCTCTCCGAGCAAGGAGCCTGATGTGGGACTCGATCCCAGGACGCTGGGATCATGACCTGAGCCAAAGTCAGCTGCTTAACCAACTGAGCCACCCAGGCGTCCTGATAAGGGTTTTTTAATGGTGAGAAATAATACCTGTAGTTCTGCAGGGCGGAGTATTAGGCTACCATTACTATGTTAGTCTCATCCAATTTCAAGTTTCACTGCAGAAAAACAAAGTTCTACGAGCACTTGGCATTAATTAAATTAGGTGTAGAGAACTTATCCCCACTTAAATTAATGCCACTTGACATTCTAAATTCTTCTACTCTTAATCTCATAATTGCCTCATTTTGCCATGATTTATAAATTGTGAACTTGGACCCTTTATCCTCCTGAAAACTGCATTGTAAAAAGATGGGCTAACGAGGAAGTGAAACTTTTATTTTCAGCTTTATTTTAATATAAATTCTGATATACATATACTAAAATTTATAATTACTCTCTCTTTTTTTTTTTTTTTTAGAAAATTTTAGGATTTCATGATGTAAATTTCAGCCTTTGGAATGAACCGTAGCCTAACCAGGGGCTTCTGGACCTTTTTTTAGAACCGTAGCCTCCCCTGTGGCTTCCCCATCTTGCAGGAATGGGTGGGCACCCGCTGTCTTCTTTGAGGCCCAAGCTGAACCACACCAGACCTTTTGAGGGTCAGGCTCCTCTCATCATTTTCTGCTAAGTTCTGACCTGTGAGAAAAAGGACAGAAGACAGAGAAAGCCTGCAGCTAAATTCCTGGTGTGCCATTCCTTCCGTCTTCTCTCTGTCTCCTACCTCATGGACTGTTCCTAGACACAGTGGTCCCTGTGGCCTTTCTGGTGACATCCCTTCTTCCAGGGAAAATGAACCAGCTGTGCTCTCTCCTGAAGCCCTGGCCACCTTGGCAACACATACTGCTTTTATTCCTTTCCTTCCTGCAGACATCTCTGCCCTCTCCCTCTCACCCTGGCTTGCCAGAGATTCCACCCTAAAATACAGAATATACTTGGCATCTACTTTTACAAAAAATATGCTCTCATTTTTCAGATAAGCCAGTATAAGGCATTTTTATCACTATTTTGTCTAAATATCTAAATATTTATTAGATAACCAGATAAATTCAAGCTTTTATTCTTAATGAATAAATTTCATCAGTTTCTTTACCTCTTGGATATGAAAATAGCCTTTTAAATTTTAAATATATATGTATGTGTACATATATATATTTAAGCTTAAATTATTTATATACATATATAAATTTACATACATATGCGATATATGAAATCTGTATTCCTGTGTGTTGATTATATTATCCAATTTATGCTATTCATTATGCAATGTATAATCATCTTTTTTTATTTAGAGATTTTATTCATTAGAGAGAGAGAGCAGAGGGAGAGGGAGAAGCAGACACCCTGCTGAGCAGGGAGCCCAACATGGCTCTCAATCCCAGGACCCTGGAATCATGACCTGAGCTGAAAGCAGACACTTATCCTACTGAGCCATCCAGGCACCCTATAATTATCTTAATGAAAAGTAAGCATGTGGTTTATTTTTAAGTGGGAGAACTTTAAGATGTTATTTTATGACCAGATCAGAGAAATAATCACACAGATAAAGGAAGGTACAGAATAACCCCCTAGCCTTCCTCTACCCCATCCATTCTCACCAAGCTCTCTTCACTTGGTTGGAAGGGTATGCTACTCCTTTAGCTTCCTCCTAAATTCTTAAGATTAAGAACTAAAGTGAGTCCCCTTCCCTCTTCTTGGCCTTTAGTTCTTTGGGCACATGGAGATTTGATTGTATTACCCAGTAAAATAAAATGGAAAGAGTAAGTGCATGTAAAATATCTAAGATAATGACTGGTTAGACTATACTGTGGCTGGCCCGGAGCTGTACCAGAGTCCTGCCATTACTGAAAAAGCAAGATCCAGTTTAGATGGACGCTCTGATAGAGCTTCCATGGCTATCAGATTTTTGTCGAGAACATTAAAGAAAAAACATTCTGTAGGGTTTCCACTGGTCGAACTGCCACCAAGCTCTAAGTGTCTGCATCATAATAACCAGACGTCTTTTATTTAGCATTTAGAAGCTATGAAAAGGTAATATTTAAAGCAAAATTTCTTTTCATACGTCATCGCTTTTCTGTCTTCTTTCACTTTATCTGACCCGCAGCTGGTGATTCTACTTAAGACTTAACAGAAGTGCTCTCTAAATCCTAACTTTTTTAAGAGCATAGCTTTGTAGTCTTAAAAGTCCTTTTATTTATGATGCTGGCATGATTTTAGATGTCTGGAAGTACTACTTGTTTATTTTTACGCACAGCATAGGGTTTTTATGACTCTTCTTTAATTTTCTCATAGAGTTTGTGATTCTCTTCTCAACAGCTTATTTTTTATCACAAAGTGAACTTTATTCTTAACTGCTGTAGGTGAACTTAATTCTTTACCTATGCTATCCATTTGGGTAAGGTCAACCTGCAGATTGTTTACATTTTGAGGGTTTTTTTTGTTTTTGTTTTTGTTTTTTTAAATCACTGTTCTGGTATTGATAGTAGAAGTTCATTTGAAAAATTTTGTTACCAATTCTCCATGAGAATTGAAGTGCTCAAGCTATGAGTCAAGTGAACCTATAGCATTTTCTGTCTTCTCAAATCACTAGCTTTCTCCCCGTAACCCATTTGGCCAGAGATATTTATATTTAGCTGGCAGAGTGGAAATAACTCTCAAGTAAAATTCTCTAAAATCAACAGTTGGGAAAAATGTGATACTCAATAAGGTTCTTTGAGAAGGTTTCTATTTTCCTTGAGATAATCTCCATCTTGCAGAGCAGAGCAGTTTTCTCAAGCAGAGGGTGTTCTTGACATTTTCCCAAACGGTTGCAGCTCCTCAAGATTGCTCTGGGAATTTAAATATGTTTATCTAAATTCATCTATCTATTTGCTATTTAAAGAGAAGAATGTTTCAACACATTTGTGAATGGGAAGTATTTCTTAAAACTGTTCGGTTCTGAATTGGGAAACTTTCCTAAGTCTACCTTTTTTTCTGTAAAAATTGTGCAGATTGTTTACTGGCCCATGTGAAATGTTACTGTATTTTTGCTTTATGCAAATCATATCATAGCGTAATTTGTCTTTCCCTTCAAAGAGGGTCTCTGGGTTATGAATGAATGACTTATCTGAAAACTCAATGGTACTGTCCCACAGAGGAGACTTGATCTGTGATTTCTTGGGGAGACCTATGCTGAGGAGTTCTGTCCTCTGTTCACCTCTCTGTTGATTGGGGAGTAATGATGTTTACATAATTATAGCACATCCACACAAACTTGTGTACAAACAGCAAAGAAACCTGTCTTTTCCATTATATCCAGCCAACTGTGGTTATCTAGAAAGCCAGAATAAAAATGGCTCAGATGTCCATGGAACTGGATATCCAGTTCAGCCGTCTTCACGGATGTGTATTTTATGTGTAGAGAGTGGCACGATGGAAAATGCCCTATTTTTCTAGTTGAGTTCATTATAGACCAGAGAACAGCTTCCCAGATTCTACCAGACACTGACTTTGTCATTCATTTTCTTCAGATTTATCTGGATGAAATTTAGTTTTTATCCTTATATTCATTATTAATGGCATAATTTTTTTTCATGGCATAATTTTGATAGTTTTCTGAGATCTTATACTTCACACTGGGATGCTTCTCATGATTTTATGGCTGTTTTTCCTTTTTATAAATTGTTTTTAAGCAACTCTATGGAAGAATGTTTTTCACAGCATAGTTTTCTCTTTTCAGGTTACGGTTTGATGACTTATAGCAACTTTGTTGAGTTGTGAACCATTGTCATAAGTTTCAGAACATTTTTATCCCTCCACCCCCAGTAAGCTCCCCACTGCCATTTATGATTAATCCTTATTCCCACTCCCAACTGCAGGCAACCCCTAATCTACTTTTTGCCTCTAAATTTGCCTCTTCTGAACATTCCATTTACATGAAGTCATATGATATGTGGCTTTTTGTATCTGGCTACTTTTGCTTAGCTTAATGTTTTTGAGGTTCATCCTTGACAGCTCTTGTCAGTCTCTATCACTGGATATTGTTCCATTGAATGGGTAATACTACATTTTGTCTGTTCATTCACCAGTTGGCAGACATATAGATTGTTTCCAATTTGGGACCACTGTTAATAATGCTGCTGTGAATATTCATGTTTGGGTCTTTGTGTGTATGTATTTTTTCATTCTCTTGGTTAATTACCTAGTATAGGAACTTATGAGTCATATGGTAACTGTGTTTTAACTTTTTGAGAAACTACCAGACTGTTTTCCAAAGTAATGTACTATTTTACATTTCTATCAGCAGTGTAGGAGGTTTCCAATTTCTTTTTATCTGCACCAATATTTGTTATTTTCTGTCTCTTATAGTATAGTTATTCTAGAAAGTATGGAATGGTAATTCATTGTGGTTTTCATTTGCATTTTACTACCAACATGATGTTGTGCATCTTTTCATGTACTTACTTATTAGCCATTTATCTAAATTCTTTGGCAAAGTGGTCATATCTTTGGCCCATTTTTGGATTGAATTTTGTCTCCTTATTATTGAGTTGTGAGTGTTATTTATAAATTATGGAGCCAAGTCCTTTGCTGGATATGTGTTTTGCAATTTTTTTCTCTCAGACTATTGCTGGTCATTTCATTTTTCTAATGTTGATGTTTGAAGTGCAGAGGTTTAGAATTTTAATGAGGTTCAACTTAACAGCTTTTTCTTTCTTGAACTGTGTGTTTTGGATGTCATACCTAGGAAGTTTTTACCATACCCAGGTCTCAAAGATTTTCTCCTAAAGACTTTATTATTTTTAGCATTTACATTTAAGTCCATGATTCCCCTTGAGTCTGTTTTAATATACAGTGTAAGTTGAAGATCTGTGTCCCATCATCTTGTGATTATTCCTGAGTCATTTTTTTTGAGGAAACTATGCTTCCCCCAATCAGTTGGCTTGTTAGTTTTGTCAGAAATCAGTTGATTGTAAGTATATCATGGGGTAGGCAGAAAAATAACCCCCCAAAGTCGTCCATGTTCTTAAGCCTCAGAACCTGTGACTATCTTGGTTTATATGGCAAAGGGAATTTTTCAGATATGATTATGTATGAATGCTGAGATGGAGCACATCCCCGGCCCCTGGGTGGGGTCAGCCTAATCATACAAGTACTTGAAAGTGGAGAATCTTTCCACGGTAGGTTAGGGATGCGAGATAAAAAAGGAGGAAATATGCACTTGAATATGATAAGGACTTGACCCACTGTTACTGGCTTTGAAGATGGAGGAAGGCAGTCACCAGCCAAGAAATGTATATGATCTCTAGAACCTGGAAACAACTTTGAGCTGACAGTTAGCAGGAAAACAAGGATCTTAGTACTACAACTCCAGGAACTGAATTCTGTTAATAATCTAAATGGGAAACATCCTCCAAAAAGTCACACAGCCCTGCTAACACCTTGATTTTAGCCCAGCGAGACTAATTAAGTATGAATATTCCTCTATTCCTGGATGTTTTAACCTGGAGTATGTACTCCTGTGCTGCAGAATGAGAAGTAGCTTATTTCTAAGCAGTCGTCAAGCCCGCTTTACTGCTCTGGGCTGTATCATTCACTGAAAGTGGGAGAGAACCTTTATTCCTTGTTCAGACTATGGCTGTAAACCACGTTCTGTTGTCAAACAATTATGTCCTGCATATATATTGCAAGAACACTCATGTTTTAATTTTGTGCCAATTCAAGCAAAAATTGGTAATGCTGCTGTTTATAAGCTGAAGAAAGAACCATTTTAATTATTCATTTATTCATTTATTTGTTCCTTCAGTTGCTGTTACACTTTTCATCCATTTGGCTATCTGTCCTCTGTTCTTCCATCCATCCAAAAGACACAAATTAACACACACAGCATGCCATATGATAGATTTGGGGGCCTAAGAGAGAAAAGTTATGTCCTTTGCATGAAGAATTCATATGGGTGGAAAGTGGTGGAAGACAGATAAAAAAGGAAAAAAATGAACTTTTCTGTTCTCAGATTTAACATGTATAGATGGTTCTATGACCTGAATGATTTCGGTCATTCATTATGGGGGATTTGTAATCTTTGGGAGATGGGTCATACAGGAGGAATTTGTTTTTCCATGGACTGCTTGCTACTGCCAGCTCTGGATTGTTTGGTTTATTGTCCCTTGTCATTGCTTCTATCATAACTCTCATGTGTGATATAAACTTTGTTTCTTGTAGAAAATGGACATGCACAAAAGCTACCATGTGTGGTGATGATAAGGAAAAAGAAAAAAATGCTCAGGGTGCAGAAGACAAATGATGCATTGAAAGAAATATTTAATTCGTTGGCAGCTCCAGATTCATGACCTCAAGGAGGCATCTATCTGTTCTGTAACAAATCAAGAAAATTTGATTTGTGAACCTGTTTTTACCAGTGTTTCAGCCAGTTCAAAAAAGATTTTTTTTAATGGATTTCATGATGTAAGGAAAATCAAGTGGCATGTAGTGAATATTCAGCTAGTGCTCTTTTGGTCCAGAATTTTTGCTAACTGATTTTAATGTGTGATTTTATTATTCCCATAAACATTCCTTTGGAATAATTCCTACTATTAGTTTCATTTTAAAAATGAGAAAATTGAGAGCAAAATTTTAGATGGTTTGTCTACCCAGTGTCAAAAGAAGGTGGTTTTTGTGGACGTGGCATTTAAACATTATCCCCTTGGAGTTCAGGGTCCTCTCTCCTCACTGTTCTAGAGATGTCATCTCACATCTGAGTGATCGCCCAGCGATGGTCAAGTATATAATGCTGGGTTTTTTAAACTTCACATTATGTATAATTGGGTCAGATAATTCTTTTTAAAAAATATTTTATTTATTTATTTGACAGAAAGAGAGATCACAAGTAGGCAGAGCAGCAGTCAGAGAGAGAGGAGAGGGGGAAGCCTGATGGGAGGCTAGATCTCTGGACCCTGAGACCATGACCAGAGCCGAAGGCAGAAGCTTAACCCACTGTGACACCCAGGCACTCTAGGGTCAGATAACTCTTTGTTGTGGGGCTGTCTGTGCATCATGCCACAATGAGCAGCCTCCTTGGCCTCTACTCAGTAGATGCTGAGAACAACGCTTCGTTGAGACAACTAAAAATGTCCAGGCATTGCCAGATATTCTGGGAGGGACAGTATTGCCCTGATTTTAGAACCACTGCGATTACCAGACAAATTAGGACTGTGTGCTGTGGTGCACTGAGAAGAAAATCATGGTTAAAATGTTTCAGGTAGGTAGAAGAAATATTAGAGATAGTGGTATCTGAGATTGTTTCCCTTCCAGAGTTTGTGTTAGAGGGCTTAGTCTTTAAGACCATCTTCACCTCTGACATCAGATTGAGTTTTGGGGTTCCCCAAAACCACCTATTTTCATGGTTTGCTAAAAGTCTTTGCAGAGCTCACTGAAAGCTGTTATCCTCATTGTTATAGTTTTTTACAAAGAAAGGATACAGATTAAAATTAGCATAAGGCAGGGCATGGGAGGGTTCCATACATGCAGTTTCTTTGCCCCTTCCCTATAGAGTCAGGACATGGGACCTTCCCCACACTGATGTGTGACATTTCACACAGTATTACCAACAAGAGGGCTCTGTTACATAGGCATGGTTGGTTGGTTGATTGATTGCCCATGGCTTGAACTCAGCTTCTGTGTGTTCCAGAGTCCCCACCCTAAAACACATGGTTGGTCTTTCTGGCATGGCCAGCTCTTACCCTAAGACTATTGGGTATGGCTGGGCTCATCCTAACAGCCCTTGCTCTAAACAAAGATGCTCTCTATCAGGAATGATACGATTACTTTTCAGAAGGTGAGGGAAAAGTCCAGACTGTTCTTTGGGCATGACCAAGTTCTTTATTACATGATCCCTGAGAAGAGAGCAGGTGTTCACCTGTAGTTGAAGGAACATGGCATGTATCCTCAGCTAGTAGCAATTCAGGGATAATGTAAATGGCAGGCATATCAAGCTTACTATATATAATTTTAAATATATGTGTATATTACATAGCATTACATATATATCACAGATATGTCATATATATTACATGAGATACACATGTATAAATGATACATATACTACATATACATATATATACATGATGCACATATATGGCATTGCATACATATATCACAATATATAATATCTATAAATATAATACAGAAATATGATTCTCACAGTTTTGAGGCTAGAATTCCAAGATCAAGGTGTCAGCAACATTGATTTCAAACTGTGGCCTCTCTCCTTGGCTTACAGACGGGGGCCTTCTCTCTGTGTCCTCACATTCTCTTTTCTCTGTGTCCACCCATCCCTCATGTCTCCCTCTTCTTATCAGGAAACCAATTATAATGGATAAGGCTCCACCCTAATTACCTCATTTACTTCATTGGGACTTCAACATATGAATTTGGCGTGGGGGGGGGACAAAATTTCAGCAATGGCATTCTAGTCTCCCCCTGTTTCTGTTCATGTCCTTTCTGCATGCAAAGTATACTCATCCCATTCCCAACAGCCCCACATGTATTGAACCATTCCAGCATCAACTCTGAAATCTTATATAAATATCTAAATCAGCCACAGGTGAGACTCTTAAGTGTGATTCATCTTGAAGCAGTATCCTTTCCACCTGTGAACCTATGAAACCAGGCAAATTTTCTGTTTCCAAAGTATAAGGTGGAGACAGGCACAGGATAGAAAGTCCTATTCCAAAAGGAAGAAATCCGAATGAGGAAAGAGAGCACATGTTTCAAGGAAGTCTAAAACAGATTCTGTTAGGTTTTAAGGCTGAAGAATAATGTTTTTTGGTTTTTTGTTTCAATGGTGCTCTATCCTTTGAGACCACTGGGGTTATAGCCCTTCCTTTTAGGCCCATTGGGGGCAGCATTGTTGCCCTCTCAGTAAATATGATTAGATCTGTATATCCAGAAAGAGAAATATTAAGTCCCTCTTGATCCTCATATTCTTAGCGGTTACAGTCAAGTTGGGAAAACAGGGATCTGTTACTGCAAATAATTTTAACAAACTAGTCTAATAATCAAGGAGTTGTAATAAACAGTAATTCTGTGATTGCTAGAGAGATTATGTTCTAAGATTTTAGAAATTTTGATCCAGAATATACTGAGGGAATTTTGTAATTTTTCTTGGCCTCATATCTTTTGAGAAATTGTTGAATTAATGAATTATAAAATGAGAGAATTAATGCATTTGCTTTGCTAAGGTTGAGAATTTCAGGATTCCAGATAGGATTGGGGGTCATAAAAGAAAAGCTCAACAGTCCCGTTATCATCCCCAAATAGGTTTCTAATGTAGTTTTAACCTAGGTTTAAGAATGTTTCCCCCAAATAGCTCCCAGTTTGTTTGGAGAGCTTTTAATATTTATTTTTAAAAGCTTCTACTTTTGGAAGAATGAGGCAAGATAACTTGATGGATTCATAGTTTGTGTTCAGAAAATATTTGTGACTTTTCTTTAAAAAATGAGTCGCTTGTCCACACAAAAACTTTCACACAGATATTTACATAGCAAATTCACTCATAATTGCCAAAGCTTGGAAGCAACTGAGACATCCTTTGGTAGGTGAACAGATAAATAAACTGTGGAACATCCAGACAATGGAATATTTTTTAACTAAAAAGAAAGGAGCTGCCAACCCATGAAAAGACATTGAAGAAACTAAAGTCCCTATTAGTAAGTGAAAGAAACCAATCTGAAAAGACTACATATTGTGTAATTCCAACCATATGACATTATGGAAAAGGCAAAATTGTGGAGACTGTAGAAAGATCATTGGTTGCCGGGGGCTTGGGGGAGGAAAGGATGAGTAGACAGAGGACAGAGGATTTTTAGGGGAGCGAAACTATTCTGTGATACCATAATAATGGATACATGTCATTATACATTTGTCCAAACCTATAGGATGTACCACACCAAGAGTGATTCATAATGCAAAGTGTGGACTTTGGGTGGTTATGATGCCATTGTAGTTCCTCAATTATACCAAAGGCACCCTCTGGTGGGGGATGTAAACAATGGTGTAGGCTGTGCATGGGGGGGTGGGGTGTATGAGAAATTTACATACTTACTGCTCAATTTCGCTATGCACTTTAAACTGGTCTCAAAAAATAAAATCTAATTAAAAAACAAAACAAAACAAAACAAAAAACAACTCTCTTAAGTTTTCATTAAGACCAGGATGTTGAAAGCCTTTGCTCTCTCACATTTTCGCTCTCATTTGTCTCTTTCTGTGTTGCTATGGAACCTCAGGCTTATGTAGGATCAAAGAATCATATTGCTTTTTAGTCTTTTACTTATTTTTCATCCTTTTCTTATTTTCTACATTAAAATTTATTGATGCTCTTCCTTCAGAGTTAAGAGCCAGCTGGGTCTCACCATTTGGTTGAAATCATACCCCTCAATCTTTCCTCATTTGTGGGATCATTTCAGATTTTCCTTATTCTGTTGCCTTTTGTGTAACACAAGTCCCCTTTTCTTCGGCACATTTAAGCCCAACAGTGAATTTTTCTTAAATTGAAAAATGTTCAGTGACTCTAACACCACAGTTCTTTTGCCATTGTTGCCTCCTGCTCTTGAGCAACAAAAGTCACGTAAGACTGGTCTCCATAGTGCCCATGTTTTCTATTGGTGGAGTTTTATTTCTACCAGTGCTTCTTGAGAGAGCTTATTAACTCCCATCTTTATTCTTAGCTGAGGCGGCTAATAGGGTTTTCATCACCATCTTTTCTTTTCTCTCCATCTCTTTTTGGGGTTACATGCAATTGAATTAACTTTCCAGAGTGATAGTTCCTGAAAACATTTTCTGAAGAACAAAGAGACAGACTTTCTTTGTATATAAATAAAGAAGATGGTTTATGCTGAATGAATGAAGAACCTTTTAATAAAACATTGCCCCTCCTCTACTTTGGTTCATCTGGGGAAAAAAATCAATTTTATGTTCTTCAGGTGCAAAGAAAGATCAAAAGGAAAAGCTGACAGTCTCAACAGAGACTTTCAACAGAGGGCAAGGTGGAACATCTGACTTAGGCTCTGTTTCTCTGGTAGACTTTAAGCAGCCTCTTTCCAAATGGAATAATTTGGAGAGAGACTCGAGTTTTCTTCTGTGACATTGGAAGGAAGAGTGAACAGAACAAAAAGATTGCCAAAATGTTTTCAAATTCCTGTTTGTTTTGTTGTCTTGAAATTTTTCACAGAAGTATAGTTCTACCGTATTAAAATACAGAGTATCTTACCTTTTAAAATATTGTGTTATTCTCGGGGTGCCTCGGTGGCTCAGTTGTTAAGCGTCTGCCTTTGGCTCTGGTCATGATCCCAGGGTTTCTGGGATCAAGCCCCGTATGGAGCTCCCTGCTCAGTGGGAAGCCTGCTTCTCCCTCTCCCACTCCTGCTGCTTCTGTTCCCTCTCTCACTGTGTCTCTCTCTATCAGAAAAATAAATTTTAAAAAAATACTGTGTTATTCTCAATGGGGAAAAACTGAGAGCTTTTCCCCTAAGGTCAGGAACATGGCAGGAATGTCCATTATCACCACTGCTATTCTACATAGTACTAGAAGTCCTAGCCTCAGCCATCAGACAACAACAAAAAAATTAAAGGCATCCGAATCAGCAAAGAAGTAGTCAAACTCTCACTCTTTGTAGATGATATGATTCGTTATGTGGAAAACCCCAAAAACTCCACCCTAAAACTGCTAGAACTCATATAGGATTTTAGTAAACTGTCAGCGTATAAAATCAGTGCACAGAAATCGGTTGTATTTCTATACACCAACAATACAGAAGACAGAGAAATTAGTGTATCCCATTTAAAATTGCACCCCAAACCATAAGATACCTAGAAATAAATCTAACCAAAGAGGCTAAGAATCTGTTCTCAGAAAACTGGAGAATACTCATGAAATAAAATGAGGAAGACACAAAGAAATGGAAGAGCATTCCTTGCTCATGGATTGGAAAAACAAATATTGTGAAAATGTCTATGGTACCTAGAGCGATCTACACATATAATGCAATCCCTATCAAAATACCATGAATTTTTTCAAAGAAATGGAACAAATAATCTTAAAATTTATAAAAACCCAAATAACCAGAAGAATGTTGTAAAAGAAAAGCAAAGCTATTGGCATCACAGTTCTGAACTTCAAGCTCTATTACAAAGCTGTCATCATCAAGACAGTATGGTACTGGCACAAGAACAGACACATTAGATCAGTGGAACAGAATAGAAATCCCAGAAATAGACCCTCAACCCTATGGTCAACTAATCTTTGACAAACTAGGAAAAATTGTCCAGTGGAAAAAAGACAGTCTCTTCAACAAATAGTGTTAGGAAAATTGGACAGTCACATGTAGAAGAATGAAATTGGACCATTTCCTTACACCACGCACAAAAATAGACTCAAAATGGATGAAAGACCTCCATGTGAGACAGAAATCCCATCAAAATCCTTGAGGAAAACATAGGCAGCAACCTCTTCCATCTCAGCTGTGGCAACTTCTTCCTAGAAACATCACCAAAGGTAGGAGAAGCAAGGGTACAAATGAACTATTGGCACTTCATCAAGATCAAAAGCTTTTGCACAACAAAGGAAACAGTTAACAGAACCAAAACACAATCAACAGAATGGGAGAAGATATTTGCAAACGACATATCAGATAAAGGGCTAGTATACAAAATCTATAAAGAACTTATCAAGCTCAACACCCAAAGAACAAATAATCCAAGCAAGAAATGGGCAGAGGACATGAACAGACATTTCTGCAAAGAAGACATCCAGATGGCCAACAGACACATGAAAGAGTGCTCCACATCACTCAGCATCAGGGAAATACAAATCAAAAGCACAATGAAGTACCACCTCACACCAGTCAGAATGGCTAAAATTAACAGGTCAGGAAACAGCAGATATTTGTGAGGGTGCAGAGAAAGGGGAACACTCCTACACTGTTGGTGGGAATGCAAGCTGGTGCAGCTACTCTGGAAAACAGTATGGAGGTTCCTTAAAAAGTTGAAAATAGAGCTACTCTATGACCTAGCAATTGCACTACTGGATATTTACTCCAAAGATACAAATGTAGTGATCTGAAGGGGCATATGCACCCCAGTGTTTATAGTAGCAATGTACACAATAGCCAAACTATGGAAAAAGCCTCGATGTCCATGAACAGGTTAATGAATACACACATGCGCACACACTATGGAATATGCAGCCATCAAAACCCCTGAAATCTTGCCATTTGCAATGACATGGATGGTACTAGAGGGTATTATGCTAAGCAAAATAAGTCCATCAGAGAAAGACAATTATATGATCTCAGTGATAGAATTTGAGAAACAATATGGATGATCATAGGGAAGGAGGGGAAAATGAAACAAGGTGAAACCAGAGAGGGAGACAAACCATAAGAGACTTAATTTCAGGAAACAAAGTGAGGGTTGCTGGAAATGAGGGGGTGGGAGGGATAGGGTATTTAGGTGATGGACATTGGGGAGGATGTGTGCTATGGTGAGCATTATGAATTGTTTAAGACTGATGAATCACAGTCTGTACCCCTGAAACAAATAATACATTATATGTTAAGAAAGGAAAAAAGGAAAGGAAAGGAAAAAAAAAAAAAAAGAATAAAAAAGAGATAAGGGGGGGAAAAAAAAAAGAAGGAAAAAAGAGCTTCAGGGGCACCTGGGTGGCTCAGTGGGCTAAGTGTCTGCCTTCAGATCAGGTCATGTCCCAGGGTCCTGGAATTGAGTGTTGCCTGGACTTTGAGCTCAGTGGCGGGGGTGGGGGAGTGGTTTGCTTCTCCCTCTCCCTCTCCTTCTGCCTCTCCCTGTGCTTGTGCTCTCTTGCTCTCAAATGAATAAATAAAATCTAAAAGAAAAAAATATTGTGTTAATTTCTAGTGGCTTTTTCCCCTCCCTTTGAAAGGAGGTTAAGCATACTTCATTTATGAAGTGTTAAAAATGTAGTATGGAACACAACCATAATTATAAATGTAACCAGTACTCTATAAAATCCTAGCTTATTAGATATTTTAAATTTCTTAGAAGTTAATTTTATTTGCTATGGAGGAAAACACAGTGACTCCTTTTTACTTCTGGTATTTTTTTTAATGAAATAATTCAATCAAAAAATAGAAACTGTGGAAGGTAGTGGAGGAATTGTTACTTTGCAAAATTCACTATTAAATCTGTGAAGAAATGTGCTTTTAATTTTTAGGAAAAAGGCGCATTATTTTCAGAATTTCTCTAAGTAATGCATGGTCATAGTAGAAAAAATTGAAATGAGAAGGAATTATAAGGAAGAAAGTAAAACTCATCTATTTGTTTTGTCCCCAGAGAGATAATAATTTCTTTATAATTTTTAATTTTTTATTAACATATAATGTATTACTAGCCCCAAGAGTACAGGTCTGTGAATCACCAGGTTTACACACTTCACACCACTCACCATACCACATACCCTCCTCAATGTCTATAACCCAACCACCCTCTCCCCAATGTCTATAACCCAACCTCCCTCCCCCCCAGCAACCCTCAGTTTGTTCTGTTGAGATTAAGAGTCAGAGAGATAATAATTTATTCATTATCTTTATTCCTCTATGTGCAAATATTTTCGTGTAGTTTTATTTCACACAATTGAGATCACACTTTATATAATTATAGTCTGCTGTTTTACATTAATGTGGTATATGAAAATTTTCTCATGTAGTTAAGTATTCCCTCCCAAAGTGTAATTATAATGATTGTATTAAAACTCACCATTTGGACACCTGGGTGGCTTACTCAGATAAGTGTATGGCTTCAATTCAGGTTATGATGCCAGGGTCCTGGGATCGAGCCCCATTTTGGGCTTCCAGCTCAGTGGGTACCCTGCTTCTCTCTCTGCCTCTATTCTTTACCCCCGCTCTCTCTCTCTCTCTCAAATCTTTAAAAAAGAAACAGAAACCATCATTTGATGTATGAGAATTATAACCATTTTTCTCTTGTACGATTTTCTGGTTGATTTTTCTATACTTATTCTAAATTTACAACCTGAGAAGTTAAAGGCCACAGGTTTATGTTTACAAGTCCAAAGGTACACTGGAGTTTTCACCATCATCAGAGAACCAGGTGTTCACAGAAAAGGCCCATCAGCTGCCTCATGCCTAAGCATCCCCCTATAATTGCTTATCTTTGAATATAAAGTCTTGTCTTCTGTGGATAGGTGTGTGGTTCCTTCCACTGTCCTGCACTCTTGTCTGGGCTGGGTTTGCCACCACGGTGACTGGAATAGAGTGTGCCACAGTAAATCAAAATAAGTGGAAGGAACGATTTTCAGAGATGGCAGCCTCCTGGGATGGACAAGAGGTTCCAGGCATTTCCAATTTAAGCTGTGAATATGCTTTGTGACGTTGACTGACAGCTGCCTTGTAGCGTTGAGTTCACCCCATGCCACAGATCCATTCAGCTCTGTAGAGCAGCTGCAGAATGCCAGGCATGGGGAAGGGTGCGTGTGTTGCATCATGAATGAGACATCGTTCGTGCACGCAAGGTGTGAAGGTGACCAGCAACTCTAGTACAATGTGATAAACACGGTAGTAGAAGTATAGGTAAGTTATTGTGGGGCAGACAGGTTACACACCTTACCTGGGGAGTTGGGAAGGCTTCTCAGGGACAGTGGTGTTTCTCACACTGATGGATTATGGAAGCAATTTGTTTGTAGCCAGTGTTAGGTTTTTTGGATTCAGACCAGTGACTAGTGAAAGGTATTACATTTTTAAACACATGGCACATTGTTGTTTTTTTTTTCCCTAAGTTTTTTTTTTTTTTTAAATATTTTATTTATTTATTTGACAGAGAGATCACAAGTAGGCAGAGAGGCAGGCAGAGAGAGAAGAAGAGAAGCAGGCCCCTTGCCGAGCAGAGAGCCTGATCTGGGGCTTGATCCCAGGACCCTGGGATCATGACCTGAGCTGAAGGCAGAGGATTTAACCCACTGAGCCACCCAGGTGCCCCAGCACATTGGTATTTGAATAACGAATACCGGATTATAGAGTTGGGATAAGACTGAAATCATAAAGTAATTGGTTTTTACACAGAAACCTCCAGGCCATCCTGTAATGCTCCTACACATTTGTTGAAAAGAAAACTTCACTATATTCAGTAGAGTTTTTTTTATTCTTCTTCATAAATCAGGAAGGTTTTATCTAGAGTATATATAGACTACATCAAATAGTTTATGAAATTATTTGACTTTTTCCCTTACTAGACAAAAGTCCAGTGAAGGCAAGGACCCTGTCTGTTTAATTCCATAGTGCAGTGCCTGGCACATAGCATATAAACATTTAATAATGCATTCATGTAGAAATTCAACTTAAGATAAGGTTTAATTGATTTTGTTAGGTGACCAAGAATTGCCCATTACTTCGATTTTCAAATGCCACAGATTGGAAATCTAGTGTCTCTTTCATTATTTAAAAAAATCCAGCAGGAAGAATGAAATTGCTATCAGAATACAAGGTACATTTTATTTTCACTGAAAAGGAGAGGTGCTATTCTAAGATTCCAAATAACAGTATATGTTTATGTCATCGGCTTTTTATAAAATTACGAGACTTTTCTCATGTTGGAGTACATGGGCTTCAAGCTCCATGTGTTTTGTGTGGATTCTAAACCAGAAAATAAGACAGGCAAGCGAAGCTCCCACAAAAGAGTTTTTCCTTTAGGAACCCTTGTCCATTATGGTGAATTTAGAGATTAGAATTATGACATTTGGTTTCTGTCCAGTTCCACCATGGTAACGTGTCACCCTGGCTTATTGCCTCCTTTATTTCAATATACTGCTTTGTAGGGTGCTGAAAATCTAAATCAAATTCAAATATGAAATAAAGATTAGAGTGAACACTAGCAGGAAAAAACAAAAACAAACAACGAAACACCCAATATCCAGTGAGCCCTGTAAATCAGCTCAAAGCAGTGTGTATGCTAGGATCTAACACTTGAGATACAGTGTTCCAGGAGGAAGAGAGTTGTCCAAAAAAATGAAGACTCCTAACTCCCCACATGGACAGCCTGTGCTGTTTACAAAAAGAGCATGTTAGCTTGCTCAGATGACTTTGCAATCGCAAATGTGCTTAACTTTTCTAGAACAAAAAAATGAAAATAATTTTGAAGTATTTTTTTATTCCTCCCCCTTGATTCCTTCTCACATATAGTAATTAATTGGCAGAAGAAGTCTTCAGAGATATCTAGTACCTTTCTGCTTCAAATGAAGGTTCCTTAAAAACTTCAGTGAGGCTTGGTCAGCTTACCACATACCTTGCCATTTTTCACTGAATAGTGTCTTAGAGGTCATTATATAGGGAAATTTATTCATTCATCCCAGTGTGTGGACATACCATATTTACTTAAGCATCTCTGCTGGCCCCGCTGTCCTTGTTAAAGGTGCAAAAATATTGCTCTAAGATACCTGAAAATTCAGGGAATGAGGAACAATAGATCATTTTACAGATGACCCATCTGCCTCAAAGTAGAAGAGGAGGCTTGGTTCTCCCTGTGACACAGCGATCTGCACTCTTCTCAGCAGAATTCCAAAGACTATTCCCTCAGACAGTGATTTCTGACCCAGGCTATAATAAACTATAATAAGAACACATTTAAAATAATGAAGTACAAATTATAGGCATTATAAATTACAAATTATATTGAATGTGGAGTCTTTTGAATGTAATTAATAATAAATAATTATTAGTGATCATTAATATCGTACTACTTATTGTGTATATATAAAATTGGGAGACTCTTTTGCTAAAGAGGATGTAAATTGAGGAAGTTGGGCTCTCGGTGCGTTTTCCAGGGCAAGCATGCAGGGAAACCACAGGGAGGGCAGATCACACAGAAAGAGTTCACAGTGAAAAAGCATTCCACTCCTCTGCCTGAGGGAGGGATTTTGCAAAGGCAGTTGGTAGCTTTCAGGGAGCAGTGGCTCTTCATCCTCTCATTGATCTGTTCCCATTTCTCCCATAAAAAAATTTTTAAAAAAAATTTAAAAAGGAATTGAAGCAGGAGTATAGAAAGAGGGGCCAAAAGTTAGACAGAAACCAAATGTTGGGTCTGACTTTGTGATCTGATAGCCTCATGGTTGACTGATAACCTCAGAAGTGGTGGACTGGGTTTTGGAAACTCCTAATGTAGGTATGGTAGCAGACTACCATTAGATTTATTTACACAGTGTGTGTCATACATGTATTTATCTACATTTTTAAACTGATAACGATAACGACAGGAGCCCAGAAATCTGGGATGCACGTCCTACTCACAGCTGTTTCGTCTCATCCCAGTTCTGAGTATGCCTCACTGAGAAGTGAAACTCTAAGAATTTCTTTTTAGTCAGTTTCATGGAGGGCATGGGAATAATGTGGGGGGAAAGAGAAACTAAGAGGGAAGGATTGAACGATGAGTGAATGTTGAGAGAAGAATGTGATAAAATGTTTGTTTTTCCAAGTATTTATTTTCACTGGAATTTTGAAGATGCGTAGAAACGTCCAGCTCTCTTGTGTTTATATGGTTAGTTAGCAAAACAGGTAGCTTGTTGCAGCTGCTAAGTGTTGTGCTTTTCTTTTCTCAGTTAAGAAGGAAATATTTTTGTTGTTAAAGATTTTATTTATTTGTTTGAGAGAGAGAGCATGCGTGAGTGAGGGGGAAGGCAGAAGGAGGGGGCAAAGCAGACTCTCTGCTGATCAGGGAGCTCGAAGTGGGGCTTCATTCCAGGACCCCGAGATCACGACTGGAGCCAAAGGCAGATGATCAACTGACTGAGCCACCCAGGCACCCCAAGAGGGGATTTTTTTTTTGGTAGTTATTGAGAGCATTAATATTTGCTCAGCATGGAATGCCACATGTAATATTGTCTCAGTATTGATGTTATTTAATCAAAAATTAATGCAACAGAGCAAAAGATATCAAAGAGCCCACTTTATTTTCTTGGTGTTCATCAGGGTCCACAAATAGGGGTAAATTACTGCTATGTTTAGTCATCATTAACTTTTTACCATAGAAAGATAATAGACAAAATGCTTATTACAGTACTTTGGCTCAGTAAGTGTGTAGGAGTCATTACAACAAGATACAAGTAGCCTCTGGGAATAAGACAGCATGGATATAATGCTAGATGTCTGGGAGGTTGTGGTGCTCCCTCTCGAAGATGAAGTTAGCCATCAAAGAGGATTCTTTTAATTTTTAGTGTTCTCCAAGCATCTGGCAGGGTTAGAAGCTTGACATTCTAGATGAGTTGTGTTAATATTAACTTGCTGATTTAATGTTTGTTGTGCTTTTTAGATTTTTTTAAATTCATTTTGTAAGTGGGGCTGAGGAGGAAGGAAATAAATAGAGCCAGGTTAGGGGTCGGGGAACTTGTCTGCTTAGTATTATTAATAGGGGTCACTGCCAACTTCAGCGTCTCTTGGCTGGGCAAAACAAACAAACAAACAAACAAACAGAAATACAGAGGTTTTACTGTCTAGTAACTTGAAAGAAGAGAGGAGTTTTTCATTCTACAGGTATGGAAAAGGAGACCTTGTGGGATGATGCACATGCTGGAGGGATTGGAAGCATGTGCTAGAAAAATGACTTGAGCTCTCTGCACACTCGGAGAGGCCAAGCTTTCTCTGGGGCGGGGGTTTGTGGTATGGGGGTACAGGACACTGGTCAATGTGCTGAGTACTGTGCACTGCCCTCGCCACATCGCTGTGAGGAGGGTATTGTCATTAGGCTGATGTCTGGGAGAGTAAATCCAGTAAATCCTTGCTCGAAGTCACAGAACTGGGTGGTGGTGGACTCAGGGCCTGAACTCAGCTCTCTTGTTTTTCACCTCCCTGACATAGAGTGTGTTAGTTTCCTAGGTCTGCTATAACAAAGTAACACGCACTGGTTGGCTTAAAAACAGAAATTTATTGTGTCCCAGTCCTGGAGGCTAGAAATCTGGCATGGGCAGGGTTGGTTCACTCCTCAGATGTGTGGGAGACCCTGTGCCCTGCCTCTTTCCTCTCTGCTGGTGGTTTTCTGCTCTTCCTTGGCCTGTGCAGCCATCACCCCAGTCCAGTCTTGACATGGGGTTCCTCTGTGTGTGTATCTGAACGTCATCCTTTTATAAGGACACCATTCATGTTGGATCAGGGCTCACCCTGATCAGAGCTCATCTTAATGATTTACATCTGCCGTGATTACTTTCTGAGTTACTGGGGGTTGAGAACTTCAATATATGAGTTTTGGGCAGACACAATTCAACCCATAGTTTTTCTTTTGTGCAACCATGTACTCTTTTTTAATTTAATCTTTAAAATTTAAATTGAATAATTAACATACAGTTTATTATTAGTTTCAGAGGTCGAGGTCAGTGATTCATCGGTCTAATATAACATCCAGTGCTCATTACCTCATGTGCCCTCCTTAATGCCCATCACGCAGTTACCTCATCCCCCCATCCACCTGCCCTCCAGCAACTTTCAGTTCTTTTCCTATGGTTAAGAGTCTCTTATGGTTTGTCTCCCTCTCTAATACCATTTTGTTTTATTTTCCCTCCCTTCTCCCATGCTCCTGTTTTGTTTTTAAAATTCCACATGTGAGTGAAATCGTATGATAAATTTCTTTTTCTGATTGACTTATTTCACTCAACATAGTATACCCTCTAGTTCTATCCATGTCGTTGCAAATGGCAAGATTTCATCTTTTTGATGGCTGAGTAATATTCCGGGGTGTGTGTGTGTGTGTGTGTGTGTGTGTGCACGCACTACATCTTCTTTATCCATTCGTCTGTTGCCATTGACATTATAGTTTTTATTGATGAAATTTTTGATACTGATTTCACCAAGTTTTACCTCTGACACTTTTTTTTTTTTTTACAAAAAAACTTGATGCAGATGACTTGTTCAGTCATCTACATGAAAACCTGAAGAGACTTCTGACCCCTTGCTTACCCCTTCATGTTTTTGTCTGTGACTCCTGCCTGGGTATATTAACCGTAGAGGAGACTCACCATTAAATATGACATAATGAGATTTAGTCATGTTCTTAGCAAAACAGTCAAGGTGTTCTTTAGAGTAGATCTACACTGTGATATTATTTCCTCTCACATAAAAACTTGACAAGTTTAGCGTTGGAAATTGTGTAAGTCTAATAAAATGGAACATTTTTATTTTCTTTCACACTGTTTATCCTGAATTGAGTTTCGATATGTTTTGCTTTTTTTTTTTTTTAACCTTCCAAATGATGAATCTGCCAAAATTGGACCCATGGAAATTGACAAACTCAGACCCTGTGATGAGTATAAAAGGACCCTCCATTGAGTTAGCACACTAGTCAAACTATCCAGAGGGAGTGGTTCTCTCCCTAGGAGAATCATGTTCGGTCCTTGAAAAACATAACTTGATTTCAGGGGGACTGCTTAGTTTTTCTCTTTGCTTGGGCAGGTTGCGGTGTTGTCTCAGACACTGCCTTTTGGAAATGGGTCAGTAGAAAAGTTCTAGTACCAGAAATCATCTGTTTCGAAAGGAAGCTACTCTTTTAACCCAGCTCACCACTCTGAACGAGAAAGCCCAGCACTTTCTCGTAGCTGCTGTCATACATTTCACCAGTTTAACAGCTATGAGGAAACATGCATGCTAAAAGCCAGGTGGGATCCCAGTCCTAACCGAACCACTGCCAAGCTAGAAGCGGGAGTATCAGGACCAAAATGTGAAAAGTGGGGCATCTTCTTGCTAGAGAGCATCAGATGCCATTGAATGCTGTTGAAGTTTCAATTTTCTCTGTGGCATTTAAACCGTGTGATTTTTTTTTTTTTTTTTTTTTTTTAGTGTCAAAGAATAGAAAATTAGTTTTAATTGTTACTTATGAGGCACCATATGGCTACTCTATAATTCTGGCTTCCCATGGAGCTGTATGTGCATATGGAAAATGAAATTAATTGGAAATCACACCCTGAAATCTATTATTAAGTTAATATAGCTAACAGCTTGTGGGGTGTCCTCATACTCAGCACGATGTAATTGCACATAACAAGTAACTATAAAGTCATATAGGAGACCAGGAGGAATAAAGAGAGGTCAAAGGGACAGGCTTGGGAAAGGAGTAGCATTAATAATGAATACGGTGGCAAACATTTCAGTCGCTCACCGTCCACAAACCCAGGCTGGAGGGAAGCAATTTAATCACATTCAGATGAATTAATCAGAAGTCTTATGAATTTCACAGCCAAGAGACTGATTTTTATTTTGCCAACTAGTGTTGTGGTGTGCGAAGGTCCCTCATGGTAGAATTAGTGACAGTTAATTTAAATCAGAAGTTCTCAACCTTGGATACATCATCAAAACTTGCTGAGGAACTCTTAAAAACTGAATTCTGAATCTGATTCCTGGGATTTTGACTCATCAGTTGTGGATTTCTAAATTATGAAGAGGCACTGCAGGTGATCCTGATAAAGTTCAGCCAGGAACTGTGGAAGCCACTGATTTAAGTGACCTATCACACGTGGCTCAATAGATTTAAATGATGCATCCCACAGTATGTACAGTTTCCCTAATTTGGTTCCCAGTTTTAAAATAGAATAAGTTGGGCACCTGGGTGGCTCAGTTGGTTGAGCAACTGCCCGGACTTCCGAGATCGAGTCCTGCATCAGGCTCCCAGCTCGTTGTCTGCTTCTCCCTCTGACCTTCTCCTCTCTCATGCTCTCTCTCACTCATTCTCTCTCAAATAAATAAATAAAATCTTAAAAAATAAATAAATAAAATAAAATAAGTTGGGACACCTGGGTGGTGCAGTTCCTTAAGCATCCAGCTCTTAGTTTTGGCTCGGGTCAGGATCTCAGGGTCACAATCTCAGGATCGTGAGATCAAGCCCCACGTCAGGCTCCAGGCTCAGCATGTGTCTGCTTGAGATTCTCTTCCTCTCCCCCTCCTTCTTGAGTTCTCTCTCTCTCAAATAAATAAACCTTTAAAAAAAATACAATAAGTTATAGTAGAAATCTAACCTAAGATCTGATACTTCATTTGGTAAACCTAGGAATGGTGAACAATTTGATGTTAGATATGCTTTTTATGAAATTTGTTAGTTTACTTGTCTGCTCTTTCAGTGAGGACACTGGCTGTTTTATTCATCTGGGTGTTCAGAGCACAGAGTGGTAGGATTTAAATAAACGTTCATGGACTCTAAGTTTGATGCAAAAAGAGACAAAAGTGTTCATTTTGAAATTAATAACCATGTTCTCTTCATTATAGGCATCAGCCACAATCTCTGTTCATCAGGGCATGCTGTTAGTGACTACATAATTTGTGATGTTAGTACTTCTTAAAGTGTCCATCCTTTTATTAGGCTATTCAGGACAGAATCCATTGGATTTGGAATTAGGAAGACCTTTTCCCTAGTCTTTATTCATTTTCCCAAAAGTGATAGGTGTGCAAACCTAACTGATACTTGTAAAGGCCATGTCTAGAATTGTAGTTGAGAGACTCATTCATCAGACTTTTGGGGCAAACACCAGTTCAGGCAGGTCTTTGAGGTAATGTGCATGCTATAAAGGTGCCTCAGGCTGTATTTCAGAAACCTGCTCTCACTTCTCTTTCATCTGTTACAGTTTGTGCTTCTCATTCTCCCCACATTTCCTGGGTATTACGTTTGTTCTCCAGGTTTCTTGAGTGTGTTACTTCCATTCTTCTCTTCCTGCTCAGTTTCTGCCTCAGGGTAGGATTGTGCGGAGAAACCCTTAAATGCTGTGCCAGTACTAAGATGTTGAAAAGGCTTTGTTTTCTATCCTAAAATGTGTTACCTGTGGTGACTCAGACTGGTTTGGACACAAGGCAGGTGGGAAGTCTCATGGATGGACCAGAGGGAAGGAAATGATCTTGTTAAGGGGAACAGCTGGGGCAGAGACAGTGAGAAAGAAGGGTTATGAATGTAGAGTTGAACAAAGCCAAGAAGCACAGGCAGATGCAGTAGTCTGATTTGGGGCCTGATCAGCAGAGACCAGGAGCTCTCTCTTTCTCAATCATCAGGGCTCACCTTCTTCCTGAACAATAGATCCCTGAGTTTTGTTGATCTAATGCTTTATTTTGAAATAATTTCAAATTTTGGAGAATTTAAATGACCATGAGAACAACTCCCAGATCACTTTCACCCAGATTCTCCAGCTGTTAACTGTAGCAAGCCTACAGACCTGGTGCCTCACCATCCTCAACACTGTGGTGTGTGTTTCCCCCCAAAACAAGGAAACTCTCTTACATTGTCACCATTCAACCCCCCGAGTCAGGAAGCAACTGCTTTACAATCTAGTCTACAAAGCCCATTCAGATTACACCAGCTGTCCAGAAGAGTGTCTGTTTTTCTGTCCTGAAGCAGGATCCAAGTCAGGGATACATGTAGTGTGCAGTTGTCATTCTCTATCCAAGTTCCTCTACTCCAGAACATCGCCTTCGTCTTTCCCTGTTTTTCAAATCCTTGTTTAAAAGCATCTAGGTCTTTCCTTCTTTAGATGTTCTCTGAGCCTGTGCCTATCCAGGATCTTCTCATGGCCAGATTCAGTTCCTGTGTTCTTGGTCAAAATGCCATAACAATAATAGTCAGCTTTCACAGTTGGTCACATTGGGGAGTGCATGATCTGTCTCACCACTGGTCAGGATGGTGTTTGACAGGTGTTTCCACCTTAGATTTGACGTTTTCCCCTAGTAATTGATTAGAATTTTATGGGGGGGGGTATTCTGCAATTACACCAATATTATGTTCCTCATCTAACTTTTACCCATCAACGTTGACCTTCATTGATGTTGCGTGAATCAGGTACCTCTCTGATGATTGCCCATTGGTAATTTTCATTTCTATCATTTGTTCTGCATTTATAAGTTGGCATTCTACTGAAGAAAGAGCTTTTCTTCTGTGTATGTATGTCCGTCAGCAAAAACCGATGAATTCCTGTTTTATTCAGTGCATTGTCATCCATTCCTAAATCTTTTTGAAATGCTGATCGTTTCTATGAGCATTTTCTTACCTTCTGTCACAAATATCCTTGTTTCAATTTAATCCTCCCTTGTTCTAGCCCTTGTACCAGCTATTTTTCTAACAATCCATAGTTCTCTCTAGTAGAGATGGTATCTGTTATCCAAGATCTGGTCATGTAATGGTGCTTATTATTGTGAAGGTGTTACTATTTTTAGGCATCTCAGGAGGCTATTGGGTGTCTATACACACACATATGTATAATACAGGTACACACACATATAGATATACATATAAACATATGAAATAAATGTGCATGCAGTCTTACATATACATATTTACTTATATATAAATATATCAATAACCATTTCTCTGTCTTCACATCTTACAAAAGCTGTTGTGTTTATATCAATACTTCTGATTTCAACCCTAAGTCTCAAGAGTTCTTTCTAACCTCCCACATTTCCATGTGTGGAAATACTTTCTCCTCTGTTGAGAAAACTGACTCTCATTATCCTCTTATGTATACACACTTATATTTTATCATAACTTCCTGAATCAGTATACTATAACCTGTCAATGTGACCAATTTCCCAGTTATGCCGTCTGCGTACCACACATACCCCAACATCTTCAGTTTTGGGGTACTGTCAGATTGACATTGATATGCCTCTGAGAGGCACTTCCCTACTTCCCTTGGCAACCGTGTATCGGACTCCAGCAGGCATGCTGTGAGTACCCTTTGTTCTCATGTGCTGGGCCTTCTCAGTTTTTTACGAAGTTCGTGGCTGCATGGAGGAAACACTGCATTTCCCAGTTTCCCTCGCAGCTAGTTACAGACTTGTGATTTAGTTATGGCTGTTTGTAGCCAGCTTGACCATCAAGTGAAAGTGATGTGTTGAGGGACTGTGAAGGTTCTGGAATTAGTAAACAGAGGGTGAAATTTCTAGGACCCATGTGGTGAATCCTAATCAATTGGTAATACTCTGCATACATTCTCTAGTTGACATGTTTGTAATGTTTAAGGGAATTTGACACATAAAGGAACACAGTAGACATTTATTCCACTTTATATATTTAATTGTGTGTATTGTATGTTTCATGTGGAAAGATAAGTTTTTTGACAAAGATTATCAACAGTGTTGTAATGCCTTCAAAGTTTATTGTATCTTTTATTTTAAATCGCAGGGAATTACTAGTGCAGTTTAATACTGCACTAGTGTTAAGTGTTAGGTCAAACCATGGATGTGCTAAAGAAAAGAAAATGGATATATTTGATTTGTAAATTCAGTTGTAAATGTTCAAGAAACATTAAATTTGTAAATGATGCAGATGGCTGAGGGGGATTTTAGTGTGCCCAACTTGAGTTGTTTGGACCTTAATCTAATGCCCCTCCCTGAAAGTGAACATTAAAATTTTAAACTTCTAAGTAGAATGATATGAATTTCAAATTGAACTTGAAGGCTTATGGAAAAAATGGATTTTTATAAATGTGTCACTTAACTAAACTAAGTATGTAGCATAAAACCCTCTGTGGGGTCCTCTTTGCAGCTAAGGGCTTCAGAGGGCTGCCCCTACCTCTCCCAAACACATCGACATGGTATATATTCCTGTGCTGCCAGGGGTCTGCTGTGGACAAGATTGCAGGGCTGGCAGAGCATGAAGTCCAAGCTGATTGCCAGAGCTAATTTCTGGGGACACCTTCAGCAGATGAACTGCTGCCCTGGACAGCAAGATAACATTCTCATCCCTCTCTTGGTTGGGCTGGAAGCTGTAATGGAAAAAGCACTGTCTGGATGTCGCACATCCCAACAAGTCACTTGTTGCCTTTTGAACTCCGGTGTTTTTAACTGTGAACTGGAAACAATCATTTCTAAATTATGGGCTTATTGGGAGGATTAGAGATACAGACATCAAGTACCCAGTACATTCTTTGTCCCTTAGTCGGGGCTCAAACAGTAGTGGCATTCGTTAGAGGAAGATGTCAAGGCTGATGGATTGTTGAGGAACTGTTTCGGGCCAGTTGAAGGGATGTAAGGCAGAAAGCCCATCGTAGTTCACATTCCTTAGTCATCTCCTGTGTTGCCAGACGTTGTGCCACATCTCTGTGTAGATAGCATCCTTGAATTCTCCCAGTAACCTGTGAGGTATTTACTGTTATCCTCTTGATACTGCAGTGGAAAAATGGAGGTTTAGAGAGGCTGACGTTTAAATTTTTGCACAGCTAGGTAGATAGTTGAGCCCAAGTTCAAATGCAGGAACCCTGATGCTGTTGACTGGACTCCAGACCCTCTTGAGTTCTTGTCATATAGACGTTCCTGTCTGCAGTAATGGGACCACAGAGAAGGCAGAGCTGGTATCACCTATGACTTCACAGAATTCCTCCCTGACTTTGGCAGTCCGTCAATTTAGATTGCTGTCTTTTTTTAAAAGAAATATGTATAGTAAAAGTATTGGGGGAATACACTGATGGAGGGGGCTTGATTTTATTACAAGGTGATCAAGTGTGTTATGTCACAAAAACATGTGGTTGCTTAGACAGTAAAAAGAGTTGTCCTTAAAGCTAATCCTTGTGAACTACAAGATGGCTATAGCCCGTCATAGCTTAAAACAGGAGATTGTTGTTAATGCTGCTATTGGGCCATTATCCTTTTACCATTTTAATTGGCAGCCAGTTCCCCTAGAAGCTGTCATCAGGAATTCTGGTCCAACTTGAAAGTGGATAGTTTGCCCTCTCTCTGACCACTGTCACCTCTTTCTACTCCCAAACTCTTTGACTCTCCCAGCCTCGAATGGCTGAGGGTAAGGGACAGTTGTGCTTAGGTGGAACAGGTAGAGCTTCAGCTCTTGCTGGATCCTGTGCTCTGGAGTTTACATTTTGTCGTCTCAGACAAGGGACTGACTTCCAGTGTGTGTCCTGTTCTCTGGGAGTAGTGTCTCCTACAGAGGGCTAATGGAAACATTCAATGAGTTGTGGTATATAAAGTCCTTTAGCTGTTCTGGGGACAAATTCAGTGCTGAATATGTGGTATTTTTATTTTTTAATTTTTTATTTATTTTTTATTTTTTTAAAGATTTTACTTATTTATTTGACAACAGAGATCACAAGTAGGCAGAGAGATAGGCAGAGAGAGAGAGAGGAAGCAGGCTCCCCTCTGAACAGGGATCCTGATGCGGGGCTCGATCCCAGGACCCTGAGATCATGAACTGAGCCAAAGGCAGAGGCTTTAACCCACTGAGCCACCCAGGGGCCCCAGTATTTTTTTAAAACACCTAAAGCAACCCCAGCCACCATAGTGACAGTTTTAACAGCCGTAAGGGCACTAGAGGACAGATAGCCACATAGCCCAGTGCCGATGTCCCAAATGCCTGCCATACTCAGCGTCTAGCTTTCTCTCCAGCTCATTTTCCCTCCCCTGCAGGCTGCCGCGGGGCTGGAGCAGGCACAGCATGTGTGTTGGGGGAGGGAGGCATGTGCTGGTACAAGCCTCAGCCTGCCAGTGAGGCCTGAAGCTGAGCAGCTCCAGATGGAGTCAAGGGACGCTTTCCCTGCCAGGAAACATGGTGGGTAGTCAGAGCCATTCATGCCAGCCAGCAGACATGGATATATCAAAGGGGAGACGGGCAGAAAGTAAGGAAGCAAGGAGACCTAGAAACTAAACAAAATGCAAACATAACTAAAAACGTGGTACGTGTCTGTGGCAGGCGAATGCTCTCTGGGATCCAGAGATAGTAATTTTACTTACAAAAGTGATTGTGCATCTGGGAGGAGGCAGGGCAGTGCTAAATGTCTCCTGAGTTTGGGTTTCTCTTGAAGGCATCGACACTTTTTAATTGATACGAGCTCATCTCTCCTTATCAATCATGAGCACATTTTATTTATCGTGTCTGAATGATTATGATTGGAACAAATACAAGACGTAGGTATCTTAATGTGTTCTTAATGTGTTCTTAACTCTTGCAAAACTCAGTAAGAGTAGATATTATTTATTACGAAAATTATTTTGCCCAGTGGATAGCGTATTCATCATTATGATCATCACATGCTGTGAACTTGATATTTGAGAGGTAAGTGTTATTATAAGCCAGTGTAAGGAAGGATACTTTAAGCCAGGCATTGTGTTAAGTACTTTACATAACTTAACAGTTGTTTTTCTTCATTTAATACTCTCACAGCAACTGTGTGAGGCAAGTGCTACTTTTATCTGCTTTATCTCATAGATAAGAAAATGGAGGCTCTCTTCTCTGGCCAGGGACACTCAGCTGGCTAGTAAGGGGCAGAGCCCGAGTTCTTATCCAAAGCTTTCTGACCCATGGCTCATGAACTTATCTGCACTGTAATCATCTCCAAAGTGTTGTCTTCTTTAGGCAGGACTTACGAGGAATGGTGCACTAATGTACCTAGAAGGAGATGATTTGACACTTCTGCAAGTACCTCTTGGAATGGAGGTGCTGGAGGGCACCTCCAGAGGGCGCCGCACTCCCTTATGTCACCCTTTGGAAACTTGAGGCACAGTGACAGGATGAATGTGGCTTGCCTGGACCAGATGCAGCTACTTCTGGCAGGCAGTGATACATGTGACCTCCAGGCTCAAGGAACGGTGAGACTGGCTTTGACCAGAGCGTTAGCTGCAGAATGAAAAGTGGCCATGTTTTGCCCCACCCTTCACCTTCAGTCACTCCTCCATGCAATGAAGTGGTGGCAAGGCCGGTACAGCTGAATGGCAGTGTCTGTGTACATCTCTGGCACCCTTACAATCTAGTGCATGGTAAGTGCATTTTCAAAATAGCTGTTATTTTCTCCTGTTTGTGGAAATAATGCATGTTCCCTGTAGCAGATTTGTAGTCAAAAAGAAGAAGTTAACCATAATCCTCCCCCTTCTATATTGTTAGAATTTATACTTGGTATATTTTGTCCCTCACTTATCCTCAGTATATATATTATGGGTGTACACATGAACATATATTTGTTTGTTTGTTTATTTTAAAGATTCTATTTATTTGAGAGAGAGTGTGAAGGAAAGAGAAAGACACCATGCACAAGCAGGAGGAAAGGTAGAGAGAGAAGCAGACTCTTGGCTGATCAGGGAACCCAAAATGAGACTTGATCCCAGGATTCTGGAATCATGCCCTGAGCTGAAGGCAGACGCTTAACTGACAAAGCCACCTAGGCACCCCACACGAACATATATTTAATGTTACATATTTTGGAATAGAGCGAGCTTCCTCCCCTACCCTGGCCTGACCAAGCAATAATATTGTAAATGTTTTTATCAAGTCAAGTAAACATATATTTTTTTTAAAATCTGGTGATAGTTTTTCTCTGATTATTGAGTGGCATAAGCAGTCATTGTAAGAGGTACAGGTTTACAGAAGGTGGTAAACGTCATTTGAGTCATTTGAGTGATTATCTATACCCCGTATAGATAACCACTGTTGATGTGGGCTTTATATTGTTTTAGACTTTTAGGCATTTATATCTGCATTTTCTAAAGTTTACAAAAGGGTAAGGTACTGTGGTTTGTGACACAGATATGTTTTGTCTTTTATCCTCCAAATACTTACTGGTGGTTTTCTTTCAAAAACCCCACAGGCTTATCAAAAGTCTAGAGTCCCACAACGTTAAGCTTCAGGCAAGCGGCAGCACAGAAAAGCCTTGGGTTAGAGAGGGTTGTTTTCATCATTCTTTCGCTTCAGCACAGACCAAGGCTCCCGGCATCATCCTGGCTTTTCAGGAGGGTGCAAGTATCCCTAGGAGAATTCATTTCCCCTTTCAAAATGAGATAGCCACACCAAGATCCTGGCACAGGTGTGGTGCAAGGGAAACAGTTTTGGTGTGGCTATCAAGGATAGTTTTTTCTGAGCTTACAAAGCATCATTGCTGTAAAAATTCATGTAGTAAATTAACTAGTTGTTTTTAAAAAGTTTGCATATGCTCATCGTTTCAAAAAAAAAAAGTCTGTTTTGAAATCAGTACTTTGCATATAACTAACTGTGACTTAGGAATGCTTTGGGCGAGGTTCTGATTCAGAGTTGTTGGTAGGGGACGGTGAGTCCTTTTTTCCACACAGGTGGAATTTGGCTAGTCACAGATCTGTTGGGTGCCTATGATAGGTCAAGTACTGACATCTGTGCTGAGGTGTCTGAATTCAATTCAATATTGCTGTGTTGAGTTTCAGCAAGAGACTTAGGATCTCCATAGTCTGTATTCGTCTGCTTAGATATTTCATGGCAAAGACACTCGAGCGATATGTTCTTTCAAACAGTCATGTATTTCTTGACTGTAATTTGAGTCATACAGATAAATGCATTTGTCAAAAACTTAATGATATACTTCAGATTTGGATATTTCATGCTTGTAAATTTTCTCTCTCCCCAAAAAGGAACTATAAACAAATATCAAATTTTAGTTACTGATATGTGTGCTGAAGAGCTTACGGGTAACAGTACTAACGTCTGTTACTTTGTAATGCAGCAGAAAAATAGGGTGGGCTTTGATGATGGGGAGGCAGGTGAGAAGGCAAATGCAGTGAGATGTGAACAGTGGTGGAATCCCAAGTGGTGAGGATGTGGGTGTTTACTTGATGGCGTTACGCTTCTTTATGTGATTGGAAATCGTCATAATAAAATGCTAGGAGTTTGTGTGTAACGAGGTTCTGTGTGAAGGGGTTAAGGCACAGTCTCTGGAATTATCTTTTTGGCTTAAAAATTCTGACTCTTGGGGCGCCTGGGTGGCTCAGTGGGTTAAGCCTCTGCCTTCGGCTCGGGTCATGATCTCAGGGTTCTGGGATCGAGCCCCGCATCGGGCTCTCTGGTCAGCAGGGAGTCTGCTTCCTCCTCTCTCTCTACCTGCCTCTCTGCCTACTTGTGATCTCTATCTGTCAAATAAATAAATAAAAAATCTTTAAAAAAAAATTCTGACTCTTCCTCTTGCTAGCTGTGTGAATAACACATAAGTGAACCTCAGCTGGTTGGTTGTTAAATGTAGATAATGAATATACTTAGTGCAAATCTCCTTCCATAATGAATGTCTCAAGAACACTGTAAATGTGATTTCACAGAGCATAGTTAAGTTTATAATTTATGATTATAAATGAATGACCGTACGCTGAGGGCCCACTATGTGCTTGGCACGCTCATTTGGTCATTTTCAGGGGAATGATGCGCTCCCATTCTGCATTGTGCTGTGTGTGCTCTTCCGTGGAAACTTCCACACAAGAGAAGGTGTGAGGAGTGTGATTAGCACAACTGAGAGTGGCTTCATTAAAAGTGACAGAACTCCTCCCTGGCACTGTTGATCATCCTTGGCCCGGCATCTCCTTTGATCTAGAAGACCCTTCAGAGAACTGGCATCTGCTTTGTTAGACTGGGTAATCCTGAATGTTAATTTTCCTCATTTTAAAAGGTATTCCCTTTGTGTAAGGCTAGGTTATCCCCTATTTGGGGCTTATCCCGTTTTTGCTCTATGGACCTGTGTCCTGGGAAATTCTTCTAAGGTATTAGGCTCTCCCTCCCTCCCCACAGTTAAAATCATGTTTATGCATGATGACAGCCTGTTCCAGCCTCGTGCTGGGAGGCCAAGGGAAAGGGTCGGGGACCTGGGAGAGGCTGCCGCTGGGTCTAAGGACACCAGCAGTGGAGGATGGAAGGACAGTATTTCAGGTAATTCTGTGAGTGTGCTGTTTACTTCTGGATGTCTGATATGCTGCAGGAAACTAAGGTGGAAACCAGTTAACAACTATGGTGTTGAGTCTAGTGTGGGGTATACAGCAAATATTGGCTATATTTTGAAAGGAGAATGAGCTGTCAGTGGGTAGGAGGAATAGACTTAGATACTCGTTTTCCAGCTGCAATAATGAAATGTGCATGAATCTTCACAGTAAATGATTGGTATTTTCAAAGGTTATCCTCATATTGGACGGCTTGATAGGTCAAGTGTGAAATAGGACTCAATCTCTCTGCCACACCGGTACTACTGGAGAACTTAAAAGCTGCCAGAATTTTCTTTGAGTTTTACTAGATGTGGATACTAGCTCTTGGGCATTTTTCTGTGTTGTTCTGGGTG
The DNA here is from genome assembly GCF_964662115.1 of Mustela nivalis. Taxonomy (NCBI): domain Eukaryota; kingdom Metazoa; phylum Chordata; class Mammalia; order Carnivora; family Mustelidae; genus Mustela; species Mustela nivalis. The sequence goes on along the minus strand of NW_028134646.1, from coordinate 5,350 downwards.
TTGCAATTACAAAGTCAACTCAAAAAATATTATTATTTTTCCCCAGGAAGTAAAATGCATAGCAGTTTATGATTTCCTTAATTCCTATTTGTAACACTTGGCCTGGCTCCCTCTTGCTTGAATGAGGCATTTTTTTTTTAAGATGCTGAAAGTCCTAGCAAAAGAAAAGAAAAGAAAAGACTATTCTAGCCTGAATGCTTCAGATATAATCAAAAAAATATTGTGAAGACAGTCCCAAGAAAATAGGTGTAGGTTTTGTGGTGTGTGAGGTTAGGTATAGAACAGGTTGATGTATCAAGCACTCCAATTCTTGGGGATATAAACATGTAAGTCCTTATTTGAGTGTAGATCTGAGGAGGAGGTGATGGGAGGTAAAGTTTGAAGTCAGTGCTCATCTCTATGGCTATTGAACGGACTTGTTGAAAATGAAGACAGTAGTCTTAGATATAGTTGAACATGCACTTGAGTATCTTGGATGTATTTACAAAACTAGATGGACAAGAGGAGGAAGGAAGGGAAGGAGGAAACCAAAGAAAGCTGACATAGAAAAGGAAAAAGTAAGTATTTTTCAAACCTTCACAACCAAATATAAAGTCAACCAAATATAAACTCTTCCCAGTTCATGGAAATTCCACAGTTTCACCCTCCAGGATGCAATCCAAAGTCGTCTTTGTGTTTAACATTCAAGCAATAGACTTATGCTTCAGACACTATGAATGGATCTGGACAGGCAATAAAAGAAAAAGACACTGCAATTTAAAACTCAGTGTAATTTGAAAGTGACATAACAAATGAGGCTGGACCTCAGTAGATGTGTGCATCATGGGCAAGGGGTCTGGGATCTCCCATCTCTCTTGGCATAGGTCATTCCTGGTATCTTGAATTCCAGTGGGTCATACACCACTTTACCAATCGAACATGGAAAATAGAAAGTGGGTTCTTTTTTATGGCAACATCACCAAGCCATTGTTTGGAATTCTGTATCTCCAGCATTCGGAATTGTAGCAGATTTTAAGTCTGGAATCTGTGTTTATTTGCAGGTTGGGAGTCAGTGGACATGTCCTTTATTATTGTTGCTGTTAAACAGTGGCATGGTTTGAATCTCACTGACTGCTTGGGAACTGTTACAGGAGCCGTTTCAGAGTTAGCTTACCTGCTTTTGCTGTTTTCTTCTTGTTTTATTTTTTTGTTTGTTTGTTTGTTTGTCTGTTTTAAGACCACTATGATTAAATTATGGGCTATCTTAAAAGCACTTAGGGAAAAAAACTAAATTTAACAAAGCCTGTAAGTATGTTTTTCTATTTATTTTCTGTTCTTGAATATAGGGAAATGAACTTAATATGGAGAGATTTTCTGAAGATCTGAAATAACAAATGTGAGTGATTTGTAGTGCTGAATCTTGGTGTGCTTTACAGGTTTATTTGAGGTGGTGTTCTCATGATGTCTAATTTAAATAGATAACTAAGAAGCCTAGCAAATACAGATGGAAAAGCAAAGTAACCTTTCTCAGTTGTTGACCCCTTCATGTCTTCACTTTCCAGCCCCGTCTAACTAGAAAACCCATCTCTTCCTTGACCCAGCACCATGTCCCATTCTCACTACACTGTGTTCTTAACATTTATTACAGTCTTAATATTTATTAGTAATTGTATCTCTTTCCTTCAGGAGGTTTTAAGTTTCTAAAAGGTAGGGACCCTGACTTTTTTTTTTAATCTGAATTTCCGCAGAGTAGATGCTCAGCAGATGTTTGAAAAGGGTAGCACATTCTCTAGTCACTATTGGTTTTCTTGCATGACACTTTAAGATGCCTTGTTGGTAGATGTGGAGCCGTGTTTCCCAAAGATGTCTTCTGGAGGCCTCTGCATATATAGGCATCCTGACTCAGATATGATAGAGTTAAAAAGGCTGATACAGCAGGGAACACTGAAACAATTGAAACATTGAAACAATCAAGATATACTACTATGGATAACTGCCTATGTTTGTCTCACATTTTAAGTTCTTATTTTTTATTTGTTTTTAGGACAACATGTGATAATTGGGAAAAAAATGTAAATCAGTACTGAAAAGATATAATGCTCCACCTATAATACCAGTGCTTAGCCCCTTAAGATAACCTCAGTTAATATTTCAGTGTTCATTTAGATTTCATTGTGACTATATAACTAGTTGCAAATGTATTTGTTTTTTAAAATACTGATCGTTGAGGTCTATTTGGAGCATATAGTGTGTGTGGACGTATTCCCATGTTCACACAAAATATATATTTAATCATTGTTAATGGACATATAGTATTATATTATTTCCTTATGTGGCTATAAACACATTTTGTTTTTTTTTTTCCAACTCCAAATGTCCACATGCTGATGGATATTTTGGCTCTTTTCAAGTGTTTCACTATTATAATATGTTGCAGTGAAAGATCCTTATTTTTCTAGTTGATTTTCATAGAAATGAGAGTGCTCTACCAATAGAGCATAGAAAACCGATAGGTTTTCTATGAGCACTGGGTAGGTGGACCTCCTAATTGTCTGAGAACATTCTAGGTGCTTTTTAACTGAGGTGACTTTTTCAGTAGTACAGAACAAGTACTCAGCCCTATTTCTTGATTTGCACTGGGTTCAGAGGCCCACGAGAAGGATGTTGAGTGCACTCCCTGATTGGGAAATCAGACACACGGGCCTGTCTGACAGACAGGTTTCTATGGAGCAGAGCTGGTTAGTGGAGGGGCTCTGTGAGATGATGTCTGTGAGTGAGGAAAGGAGGTGACCCTACAGCTTTAAGGGTATAGAGGTCTTGGGGTTAGGGTGTGGCAGTGCATGACTGTGCTATTGTCCCCTGGAGAATGTGTGCATCTGGCACAGAGGCTGGCCTATAAAGGGAAAAGCTGTGTCACTGGGGGCTCAGCTACTTTTCTTGAACACTTGTGGGAAGCTGAAAGACCTTCCTTGATTGTGGCGAGGGAGAAGCCTAGAGGAATCCAGTGGTACTGTGACCATTGGTGGCAGAATGGTAGCAGATGGCAGAGTCCAGACAGTAGCATATGGCACCTCTCACCAAACACAGGGCCAAGTAGAGGAACTGACAAACCAAGACAAATAGGGAAAAGACAAGATTTCTGACCAAGAATGTGGGAGATCTCAGAATACTAGTAATATTTCTGTGAAAGGGAAAGAAACATCTTTAAATCTGGGTGTGGCCAATGGTCAGATGACCACTCTCTGAGCAGGGGCCCAGCAGGTGGCAGAACTTCAGCGAGACCCCAAGTTTGGAGACTTGAAGTAGGGTTGAGTGCCTGAGATAAAAATGCTCAGTCACATGCTGGATGAACACAGAGTGCAGACAGAAACCAGGGAGACAAGAATGATTGACTCCTTTTTCCTGAGGGCACACTGAAAAGCCAAGTGTGTGAGCCTTCAGCTCTGGGACCCCATCTGAGATGGGTTTGCTATCATTTTTTACCCCATCAGCTCAGAGCTGCTTTCACTGAACCTGGCCCACTGCAGGAGGGGGGGGTGCAATTACATCTGGGCAAAGACACCCAAGAATCAGTGCAACAGGCACATTCCCCAGAAGACCAGCAGAAACATCCAGCTAAGACCAAGTTTATGGATCACACAGAACTGCAAAAATAGGGGAAGATAATATATAGAATTCATATTTTTTTCTCAGGATTTTTTAGTCTTTCAATTAAAAATATTTTTTTCCTTTTTAACTAGTTTCTTATTTTTACAACTCTTTTTAAAAAATATTTTATTTATTTATTTGACAGAGAGAAAGACAGTGAGAGAAGGAATATAAGCAGGGAAGGTCCAAGCAGGGAGCCTGATGTGGGGCTCGATCCCAGGATGCTGGGATCATGACCTGAGCCAAAGGCAGACACTTAATGACTGAGCCACCAAGGCACCCCTTAACAACTCTTTTTTTAATTTTCATTTTTATATTTACATTTTATATACACATATTTTTAAATTTTTGGCTTCCTTTCGTTGTATTTGATTTTATTTTTGTATATATATAAGTTTTTCTTTCTTTACAATTTTGGGATCTAATTTCTTCTAATAAACAGAGCAAAATACACCCAGGATCTAGTGTATTGCTCTGTTCTGTTCACTTGTTTGATTATATTCTCTCTTTTTTCTTTCTTTTTTTTTCCCCCAGTTTCTGATCTTTTCTGATTTGTTTAGTGTAAACTTGACGGGGGTTGTTGTTGCTATTTTTGCATTTTGTTCTCTTGTTCATGTATTCTTCTCTGGACAGAAGACAAGATGAACAAACTCACCCCAAAAAAGAGAATAAGAGGCAGGACTAACTGCCAGGGACCTAGTCACTATGAACATAAGTAATATGTCAGAACTAGAATTCATAATAACGATTATAAAGATATTAGCTGAGCTTGAAAAAAGCATGAAGACATTAGAGAATCCCTTTCTGAAGAAATAAAAGAGCTAAAATCTAGTCATATCAGAATTAAAAAGGCTATTAATGAGGTGCAATAAAAATGGAGGCTCTAAGAAAAACAAAAACAAAGGAGGGTTAAAAACTTCCATTAAAAAAAAAATGGAGGCTCTAACTGCTAACATAAATGAGGCAGAAGAGAGAATCAATAACTTAGAAGACAAGATGATGGAGAATAAATAAACCAAGAAACAGAGATAAACAACTACTGGATCAAGGGGAAATATTTGAGAGATAAGTGATACCATAAAGGGAAAAAATATTAGAATAATTGGGGTCTCAGAGGAAGAGGAAAGAGAGGGGCAAAAGGTATATTTGAGCAAATTATAGATGTAGACTTCCCTAATCTGGGGAGGGAAACAGGCATTCAAGTCTAGGAAACAGAAAACCCCTCCCCAAATCAATAAAAATAGGTCAACATGTAGACATATAATAGCAAAGCTTGCAAATTTCAAAGACAAAGAGAAAATCCTGAAATCAGGTCCTTAACCTACAGAGGTAGAAACAAGGCTGGCAGCACATCTCTCCACAGAGACCGGGCAGGCCAGAAGGAACTGGCTTGATATATTCAGGGTGCTAAATAAGAAAAATATGCAGCCAAGAATACTTAATCCAGCAAGGCTGTCATTCAGAATAGGAGAGATAAAGAGCTTCCAGGACAAAGAGAAACTAAAAGAATTTGTCATCACTAAACCCTCCTTTAAGCAAACAGAGACCCCAAAAGTAACATAGACCAAAAAGGAACAGAGATAGTGTACAGAAACAGTGACTTTACAGGTAATACGATGGCACTAAATTCATATCTTTCAATATGAATTTACTTTGAATGTAAATGGGCTAAAAGCTCAAATCAAAAGACACAGGTTATCAAATTGGACTTAAAAAGTAATGT